>NW_010109900.1:0-9777 GCF_000699245.1 Pterocles gutturalis
AGGGGCTCGCCATGCACATGGGACACTGACAACACAAGCACAACATGCGGCAAGGACTCCTGCCTGCTCCTGCCCGGCCTCTCCCTCCTGCCCACCCAGGAAAAGGCCCAGACTCCCCCCGCCCTGCCCCAGGGCACTGCCAGCCTTCAGCTGCTCAGCCCAGACATCAGCAGCAACTCCGCTGGGAAACAGAGACTGGCGTCCTGCAGCACTGGGGAGCCTCACCTCCATACAAGGCAGCAGCCTGGGTGCCAGGGGAAGCCATGGGAAAGCTTGGATTCCTGGGAGATTTGCTTTCAGTTTCCTTTCACCATGCCCTGACAGCCCCAAGTCAGAGCTGCAGCGGGGTCGTTTCAGCCACTCCTCTGTGGAAGGACCCCAGCAGCACCCAGGTCTGTGGAACCCCTGCCTGGCTCAGTCCTGGCACCAGCAGTGAAGAGCTGATCCCCATCCCAATCTCTGCTTTAGCGTGCTCCCTTTGGTCTCTTACAGACCCCAGAGCAGTCACAGCTCCAGTCTGTCCCTCCCCATCATGGCAGGGAACCCGCCACCCCGAAAGAGCCTGGCCCTGCGTGAGCACCCGGGCCCTGCTCACGCCCTGGCTACCCAGGCGCTCACACGCCCAGGAACAGCACGCACCCAGCCCAGGCTCGAAGGGCAGAGGGTGATAACCCTGGCAGGGGAGGAGGCGGCCCTGCTCCAGGGAGGGCAGAGGAGGGCCTGCGGTGCTCGCAGAGGGCATGGCAAGAGCAAGCAGCCCCTGCCCAAGGCAAGGGGAGGGAGGGCAAAAGCAAAGCCTGGCAGGGGTTAGCTGGGATGCAGATCCTCACATGCTGCCACTGGAAGAGAGGGAAACCAGAACAATGGTGGGATGGTCCTGGCTGAGGCCATGCTGCACAGCTGGGATCCTGATCTCCACCACCACCCCAGGGCCAGGCTGGGGTTTGCCTCTCCTTTCTGGGTTCAGCGCACCCCTTCTTTCCCCGCCCAGGCATGAGCCACCTGCTTTGTACACAGTCTGCACAGCAGCCAAAGCCATGTTGCAAGCAAAAGGATGGTTTCAGGAGGGAAGGAGGAGCTGGGAGCCCCTGGGTGAAACGTGAGACACACCAAAGCCTTTGCTCGGGGAGGAGGAAAGGCCTGTTAACACAGAAATGGCCCCATCGGGAGGACAGACAGATGCACCACAGCCTGGGCATGGGGAAAAGGCCTTTATCATGCCTGGGGGAAGGGAACCAATACACCGAGCACAAGACCTTCAGGGTGGGCTGCAGGGGGCTGTGAGCACTCCTGGCAGAGGCTGGGCTGCCCCACCCCAAGGTCTCTTTGGCACTGCAGGAGGGCCCACTAGCAGCCCACATCCCATGAGTGCTATGCAGGAGGGAGGACGCTGCCCTAGCCCAGGTGTAGGTACAGAGGCTGCCAGGTGGGAGGGACCCTTCCTTGTGTGCAAGGGATGTCCAGCTATAGTGAGAGTCGAGGAAGAGCTGCAGCATCCCCAGATCCCAGCTGGAGCTGTTCCCACCAGCAGCAGCCAGGGCCCATCCCTCTGCAGGGTGCTGGGGCAGAGGGGTGCGCGACTGCCCCACTGCTGTCCTGCTCCAGGCCAAGGGGTACAACACTGGTCCTCTCCGGGAGGGCAAACATGGTCCTGGGCACCTCCTGAGGGCTGCAGGCAGAGCAGGGGTGGTGCTGCAGAGGTCAGGCTGATCCAGACCCCCCTCAACAGCTCCTGCCTTCATTTTGGAGGCAGGTCCCAGCTCCGGGTGGATATCTGGAGCTGGAGCCATCTCCCACCCCTTCAAACCAGTCCACAGTTCCCCACTGCTACTCCTGTCACGTCAGCTTTCGCAGGCTCTGTAGTGATCCTCCAACACGGACGACACAATGTGAACACAGACACATGTATGTACTCACACACGCATTCACCCCACAAGAGTCAGAGTGGCGTTGACTTGACACACGGCTGGACACAAGGTGCCACCGCAAAGCCGCCGGCCTGGCAGTTTTGTCTCTTCGGCAATTGATGGCAACAAAATGGAGCCCAGGACTATCCTGTCCACTCAGGACAGGAGGAGAATAAGGCTGATGCCACATCCTGCTGCCCAGGCGGCTCCCAGTCTGCAGTCCCCATGAGATCCCCAGTCTACAAGGTTATACCTGCCAAGACAAAAGGGAAAGGTGGCACCTATCAGGACCAGCCGCCAGCACCCCATCCTGGCTTCCTGACTACACCTTTCTGCTCTCAGCCACAGCCTTCACCCCTACCTTGTGGATCTGTGGTGGAAGCTCATCCTCTGAGCTCTCCTCTGGCACGGGCTCTGGGTGTCTTGCCGACTGCCCATCCTCAGCCCAGCCTCCCAGAGGGAGGCGGGAGAAGTGTGATGGGGCTCTGTGTACTGTGCCTGGGTCTGCAAGAGAGGGAAGGAGGAATATTAGCTACCTGGGGGACTGTCAGTCTCCAGGGGCAGGCAGGCTGCTCATGCCAGTCTGTACAAGGCATCGGTTATGGGGCTTTGACCCAGAGCTCAGACCTCTACCCTGGCTCCTGTACCTGTGATGCCACCGTATCGCCGCTGGAAGCCAGTCTGCAGCGTGGCCGTCTCCTCGGCAGGCTGCCGCGGTGAGGAAAAGGGGTAGCTGGCAGAGCGAGGGATGGGGACGGTGGCACCACGCTGAGCATCCAGCTCCTCATGGGCGCTCTCCCCGCTCTCATCACTCTCTCGCCGGTGCCAAGTGTGCCGCTCGGGCTCCAGCTGGGCGTGCTGCTTGTGCAACTGCAGGCCAAAACACGAGTGAGTCAGCTGTGTGGGAGAGCCCAGACACCCAAATACACCCTTCTCCCCAGCACCATACACACTCTCGTCTTAGTTCTCACTCACACTGGCACCCCAGTCATTCCAGTCAGGGCACCCCAGTCCCACCTGCCCTGGCCCTGTGCCCCGCTGGCTGGCTCAGCTCCAGGCTGCTCACCTCATGCATGTAGAGTGCGTGGAGACTCATCTCGGTGGAGGCGTACTCCGACAGGATCATGCTCTGTAGCTGACCCTCCCAGGCGCTGCTCCCTGAGCTCACGGTCCTCGCATCGGCACTGCCATAGGACACACAAGTGGTGTTTGCTGCCCAAGTGCTCCCCACACTGCCCAGCCCCTCTCCACTCTAATGTCAGGCTTGCAGAAATCCACTCCTGGGCTGGGTAGGAACAGGCCCTCTGTGGCGTCTCTCCAGATGCACAAGGTGACCAGCACTGCTACGGCACTGCCTCTTCCCTACCAGGGGTTTCTCACCACTGTGGTACCTACAGGAGATCACCAGAACCCCAACACTGTCCCCTGGGGCCAGCCCAAGCACCTGGGCCTAACTCTGCTTATTAACATGTCCCTTGGTATCCCAGGCTGCAGAAACAAATGCCACCATGCATCTAGGACAACTGGATGGTAATTGGACAAGGGTCTAAGGAATCTGCAAGGTGTCTGGCCGCCCCTCTCCAGCCTGCAGCTTACCCAGAGGCTGTCATGGCACTGGCGCCCCGAGGCTGGGCTCCTTCTCCATCCCTTCCTGACATTTGGAAGCTGCTGGGAGGCTGCTGGGCAGACTGGAGCGGGGAGAAGGAACGCAGGGCTGAGGCCACTTCAGAGAGATGGCGGGAAGCCTGTCCATCCCGGCCCATGTGGAAGCCCAGTGCTGAGGAGCCCGCTATCACATTGGCAATCAGGCTGTGCGGCTGCAGAGTCGAAAGGGAGAGAATCACTGTCCTGTGCAGACTTGGAGGGCTGATCCCTGCCAGCGACGCAGAACTGAGGCACCCCAGCTCTCAGCCCCTCTCCCACCCAATAGGTCCCCAGGACAGCCTTCCGCCTTCTCCAGAAACCCAGCAGCAGTCCCAACTAGTGCTGATCTATCATATCTGCATCCTCAGATACAGCCCAGGCAAGAGCAAAATTGCCCAGAGGGCCTGATTATCAGTTTGTCAGGACCCAGCAAGCACCCCAAGAACACCCCGCATCCCCCCCAGCCTGGGCACCTCCGACTCCGACTGCAGGGACTGGATGGAGCTGAAGAGAGCATTTTCGGGGAGCACAGCCTGCTGAGCCAGTGCCACGCTGCTGTCCCGGTGCACCCGCTCCTTCAGGAAGCCGATGAAGGCCGTGCTCTCGCGGGGCGGCTGCCACTTGGGGTTGGTGATAGCAAAGTGCATGAGGGACAGCTCCGTCTTGCCATCCTCGGCCTGCTGGTAAATGGAGGCCTCCGTCTTCCCTGCTGACATCCACTGCAGAGTACAGACAGGTAATGAGGGTCAGACTGGGCAAGAAGCAGCTGTAAAGCACAGCGTCTTCCACCTCCACCCCAGGACTCGTATCACTGCATGGGAACTGGAGAGATGGGGGCAGTCACAAATGACACAGCTGAGTCATCTTGCATTCTCTGGCCTGCAGCAGGAGTGACAACAGACAACAAACGACTGTTCTTAAGAGCTTCCTGCCACAGTGAGTCCACTGCCTCCATAGTTCATGGCCCTGTCACCAGGGAGTCCTTCCTGACAAGTAACCTAAATTCACAGGAAACAGATGGATCCCCTTTTCCTCCACACCAGATTTTACATAATGGAAAATGCTTCCCATCTCCCCAAGGCTGCCTCTCTCCTGGACACACGCAGCCCAGCTTCTATAGTAAGTCAATTCTCAGTGGTCACGCTTTCTAAATGCTCAGATATCCCCATTCCTCTCTCCTGAGGACACAGAACTCTGGGCTGTGAAGACAGGCAAGGACATCAAATAAAGAAATGACAAAGCCTGGCTCATAAAATACCAGGTTAATAATCACAGCTGGGTGATGAGAGCCCTCTGGGGCTGGTGATCTGTGCTGACAGCCCCAGACATCCAGCAGAGAGGCAGGTGGCTGGGCTGTGGGCTGCCAGGAGTGGTGAGTTGTGGCCTCTCATGGGTCTAAAGGACCAGAGACGCTGGTGGGGAGCCCAGGCTGCTCTCCTACCACCCACAGGACTTACCGCTGGGTGGCCATGCTGGCGCACGTCCATCTGGGCAAAGGAGCAGGTGTCGCCCACACCCACCACCTCCACGGTGAAGTTGCGGAAGAAGTCAACAATGTCCAAGGACTTCGGCCGCAGGCAGACGATGAGGATCAGGGGTGTAATGATGGGACTCAGGAGCTCCTCCAGGATGAAGACCTAAGCACAGAGATGATGGGCTCAGCACAAGCTTGAGGATGTCAAAAAATCCACAATCTCAAAGCCAGCCCCCAGCTCCAGCCCAGCTTCCTGGGCAGAGTGTCTCTGAGAAAGCTGCCATGTTCCTCTGCCAGCCCAGGAGCTGCTCAGCTCTCTGGCAGCTTCTCCCTCCTGCAGGGATGGGGGCGAGTCCCCACCGCAGCCCCTTGCAAGCCAAGCTCACCGCTTTGTACTGGAAGAGCTGGGCAAACTCGTCCCTGGTCTCGTAGCGGTGGGCATTGCCCTGCCAGTGGTCAGGCATGTAGTGGATGTGTGCCAGGATGACTCGCAGCAGCTGCTCTGGGCAAAACACCAGGTGCTGGTCAGGGATGAATGATCTGTAGGCCAGGACAGGGAAACATCATGGCATCACACCTCAATTTCTGGGAAATCTCACCCTGCGAGAGCAGGGTGACTGGTCTGTAGCCTTCAGGTCAGCCCAAACCTTCCTGACAGCCGAGCCCTGGGGTGTTGCTGCATAACTCCAGCAACACCCCTTATATCATACAACCACTGCACCCAAGATCACCACTAACCCCTTCTCCTGCCTGTTCCTGACTCTCCCAGCTGTACCCTTCACTCAGGCAGATTCACGTCCATTTGCAACCAAAGAGCAGATTTGCAGGGATGGTGGTCAGCCCCACTGCTCCCCACAGTGCTGCTAGGAGCACAGAGGCAGCAGAGACCCACCTCACCTGCACACTGTGATGCCCACCCCGAGCAGGGTGACTGTGGTCAGGACATGCTCAACCGCCAGCACATCCTCATCGTAGATGGTGAGAGCGATGAGCACAGCCAGGATGGAGCCAGCAAAGAAGGCCACGTTCTTGGCCACAATGGTGAGGAGAGGGGAGATAAAGCAGTTCATGTACTTAGAAGCTGGCTTGTACCCCTTGCTGAGGCGTGAGTGCAGTTCATGGTCCAGCTCGTTGAAGTGACGGAGGTAACAGCGGCCATAGAGAGACCAGCAGCGGGCACCCAGGCTGCCTGGCTCCCGCTTCAGGATTTCTGTGTAGCTGAAGAAGGCATAGAGGATCTGCCAGATGAGGATGAGGGGGCAGAGGAGAAAGTTAGCAATGCCAATCCAAAGGATGCGAGTGCTGAGCTTCTCAGCTAGCTCCAGGCGGTTCCCAGCCCTCTTGTACTCGGCCTTCAGGCTCCACTCGTTCTCAAAGAGGGAGCCAGGCCCCCAGAAGAAGATGAGCTCAAAGTTGTACTTGAGCCCACGTGTGTAGAAGACAGTGTCTCCCAGCAGTGGCAGGCGGAAGCGGATGGGCAGCAGTGACTTGTTCACCATGGCCACCATGTAGTTCTTGAAGCGGAGGATGCGGTGGTAGATGTCCAGCTCTGTCAGCTCCTTTTTGTGGATGCAGATCTGGTGCTCCTTCTGGATCTGCACGATGCGAGCCTGCACCTCCTGCCATGTGTAGTACGGAAGGGTGGACTGCAAAGGGGCAAGCGGCAAGGTTAGGGGCAGGACGAGTCCAGGGACAGAGGCTAGGCTCACCCCACTCAGGTCCTAGCGCTTGCCTCAGAGTGCTGACGAGGCACATGCAACACCAGGACATGAGGCACTTCCCTGCACTGCTTCAGCCTGCAGCAAGCAAACCCCATACCTTGCCCCAGTGCCCTTTACCCCTAGCTTGGTGCAGATGAGTGTTTCCCAGCCACCCACGCACGAGCTGCCTTGGAGGCATGAACACGGCTCCAGCCTCCCAGAGCTGCCAGTCAACAGAGGAAGGGATGTAAGCAGTGTCCCAGAGGGAGCCTGTGGAAAAGCTGGGACAAATCAAGCCTCTTGGCTCACCCCACCTTTCTCAAGACCCAGCCTCTCCTCAAAGGATGCGCACACACCTTTTGTTGTCCATCAGAGCAAGAACTCTGGACTAGGATATATGTGCAAGCCTCAAACCCCATATTTGGCACACCAATCTCCAGTGTGGTCTTCACCAATTAGGCAGCTCCACGACTCAGTTTCCCCCCAGTAAACAAGGAAGATGACGCTGTCCACAACCCAGGGAGGTATGAGGATATCCTTGCTTATGCCTTTTCTGTTGAAAGGCATCACAGAAAAGGCCATTACAGAAGAATAAACAGGCTGCAGACAGCAGAGGTGTGTGCCAGCAGGCAGAGGCAGGCTGGGCAGAGGGAAGTTAACATGAAATAAGTTGGCTGCTGGAAAACAAGCTGAAAGGAGACCTGTGCAGTGATGCATCAGAGGGAATATTGTCCAGTACAAGTCTCTTGGAGAATCTGCCTTCAGAGAGGAGTGAAGGCAAGCTGCTTCTGCCCACCCAGCAAATGCCTCCTGCATCTCTTAGCAGCCCTGCACACGGCCCCTGGCCCAGCTACTTACCATGGGGATTTTGAGGGCATTGATGTAGAAAGAGTGAATTTCCCAGTAGCAGCAAACGTTGTAGATAAATTTGACAAGTCGGTGGATCCAGAAAACTCCAGCTATCACCAGGATGCAGATGAGGAAGCTGTTTGCCTGGATTCTGCAAGCAAGAAGAGGCAAGCAGTGGGAGACAGGCCCAGGCAGGCACCCTGAGTACCTGAGAAAGCAGGAGCAGTGACTAACATGCCCTCCGCTGCCCCTACCTTGCACTGCAAACGTTTGGAGGCAGGAAGGCATCTGGCAGAGTCACCTTAATGGGCTCACTGGGATGCTGGCTGTGATTTACTGCTTTGTTGGCAAAAAGGATGTCGTAATCAACGCAGCTGATAAGAAAAGTGGTGAATGCCACCACAAAGATGAACTGCCTGTGAAAAAAAGGGAGCAAGCGTGAGGGAATTGCCTTTCTATCCCCCAAAAAACAAAGCAGGCAGGGTCACACGTCTTGGAGATACATTTCCACAGTCATAGCTGCAGGAAAGCTCAAGGGCACCAGCTCCTCAACGTGGAATGCAGGTTCGGGGCATGGAAAACCCTAACAAAGGGGAGAACAACTGTAAAGGGAACCCTCCCGCCCACCCAGCTACAGGAGTTCGGCAAATTCCTGTGGCTGTTCCCCAACAGCTGCCACAGCCCCAGCCGAGGGGAAACCTGCACTTACATGAGCTCAAAGATCTCTCCAATGAGCATGCAGGTGAAGCCATTCTTCTGATGCAGGTTATAGATGTGAAAGCTACAGTCAAGGAGAACAGTCCAGAGACTCCTTCCCTCTGATGAAGGGTGGAGAGGCTTGTGTCCCACCAAAAAAAACCAGCCAAGCCTGCTTCCGCCACCAACAGAAACCCCCTCCCACCCCTACTCAGCCAGCTGATTCTCCACTGCAAGGTAACACACTCTACCCAGGTAAAGCAACACTGGGGTAAGAGGACTTGGCTCTATTCAACTCCTTTCTTCCCCCACCCAACACCAGTGGGGGTTCTGTCCCAGCACAGAGCAGTAACTCAGCCTGCCCTCACGCTACACAAGGGTGGGCAGGACAACATAGAGACAGGCAAAAATGCATTTAATACCTCCAGCACCTGTGACTGGTACCTCCTGCTCCCAACTCCTGGCAATGTGTTTAGCATAACTAACACCATTTTACAAGACAAGCAGCCATTCTCTGTGACCCAGAGGGTCACCTATTAGTTCCATTTCCTTCACTATCAAGCCCTGAAGATCCTGTGAACCAAGCAGACTTGTTTACAAACCAAACTGATTTTTTCTTCCCCTCTCTACCGGCCTCAAGATTCCCAGGCACCAGGCCCATCACTCCCTTCCTTGCCAGCCTTGAAGGTCTCAGGCACCTGGCCAACCTGGTGGCAGTGATGACCCTGTCACAGAACAGGGAAGCATAACAGCATGCAGGGCACTGTCCATAAAATCAAGGAGTTACAAGTCCTAAGGGGGAACCTGGACCAGAGCTGCTGCTGGACAGAGAGACCTGGGACCCCCAGTGGCCAGGGATACCCCCACCACCCTCTGCTTCCTCTGAGGACTGAGCAAGTGACTCATATTCTTTTATATGACTTTCGAGTCTAGATTATGATTGCTATACTGATACACCAAAACACATATTAAGATCTGACCTGATCTGCAGAGAGTTCAGGTGATTAGAAACCATAAGCTAAGCAGTGCTATAACATTCAGTACTATGCTACTTATAAAACTGGGGTACACTGATTCTGTTTACGGAAATCCTGTGCTATTCTGATTACAAATTCTATGCTACACTATTCATAAATTCCTGTCACGTGAATAAAGCTTTAATTGCAACTTAGTGCTGTCACCACTCTGCCGAGGATCCCTAAAACAACCTGTCTGTCCCCTCAGTGTCGGGTGACAGCACCCACAGGCACGGAGCCATGTGGTGTCCTGCAGGAAGGGGCAGACGCTGCCCAGGCTCTGAGTCACGCCAACCCCGGTGTTTGTACCGGCGCTGAGCGCCCGGAGGCGGTGGGGTGCATCCTGCCTGAATCCCCCACCGCGAAAGGATATGCGAGAGAAGAAGAGGTCCAGGTTCTCGATGTGATGCCACGGAGCTGAAGGAAGAGAAGTGGGTGGTGAGGGGCCCTCGGCACAACCAGCCGTCCTGCCCGTGCGGCACAACACCCCC
>NW_010109901.1:0-300 GCF_000699245.1 Pterocles gutturalis
GCGCACGTGCCTGGCGGAGACGCCCGCGCTCCCCATCCCCACAAAGAGCTGCTCACATCCCACAGCACCGCGGAGAGAAAACACATCCCGAGCGCGGCTCCTCCTCCCCCTCCCGCCATCTCCCCAGGAAGAACGTTTGGAAATGCTAAATAGTCTTTTCCATGTTTCTCCGTCAGTTCTGATTTTGGCTAAGCTCGTCCCGTCTGTTAGCAGCTGCCAAGCGCATGAAGTAATGAGAAAGCATCGGGAGAGAAAGCTGACTTCACTCCAGCGCGCTGCAGCTAACACACCCGCTATGTT
>NW_010109901.1:666-1245 GCF_000699245.1 Pterocles gutturalis
ATCACAGCAGGCACGGAGCCTGCCGGGGATGCGAAGGAAGAGCACAGAGGCCGGACACAAACCGCTCACCTGACATGCGCGACTTCTGCTGGGCAGCCGTGGGACGCAGCTGGGGACACCGGTGGCCTGATGCACAAAATACTGCGGCGGGCTGGGTCTATCCCAACTCGACCCCTTTAGTATTCAATGCTTTATCTGTTGGTGAGAATTAAAATTCCCCTGTGGAATAACAACACACTGGGGTGCACAAGGGGACCGCAGCCCGCAGGTGACACGGAGCAGAATTTCGCCCTGTGCGGCATCGGTACAGCCGCTGGCGGGGCAGAGCAACGGGAGCCAGTCCAGCGCAGAGCAGCAGGGACGAGCCGAGGTCCAGGAACACCGCTGCGAGGAACGGGAGTCGTTCAGCCCGGAGGAGAGCGAGGGATGGGACGCAGGGGCCATCTTCAGCTCAGACAGGAGGACACTGCCTAACAGCCGCGTGAGTGACGCAGGAAAGGACGATCGCCTACAGAGCTGGGGAGCCGCTGTAAAGAACAGGCAGGACAAATACCTGCCCCAAGCGCGCCGGAGATCCCG
>NW_010109901.1:1259-1647 GCF_000699245.1 Pterocles gutturalis
CTAGCCAGCGAGCAGGCAGGACGAGGTGGCTTCTACAGCCTCTGCAGGATTAAACATGTTGCAGTGAAATAAAATGATCGGGGCGCTTGCTCTGAATAAACACAAACTGATTAAACTGGGGCTTTCGCAGCAACTGGAACCGTCATCCACGGGGAAAACCTTCACCAAGTGAATTTGTTGCACATCCCCTGGGTGCTTTGGGACCAGAACCGAGCAGGACACCAGGAGAGAGGCGTCAGCCTGGACCTACAGCCAGAACCAGCACCCCAGGGCTGAGTCCAGCACCCCTCTGCACCCCTCTGCACCCCAGGGCTGAGCCCAGCACCCCTCCACACCCCAGGGCTGGACCCAGCACCCCTCAGCACCCCAGGGCTGAACTCAGCACCCC
>NW_010109901.1:1818-2332 GCF_000699245.1 Pterocles gutturalis
CAACAGCACGGCTCAGCACCCCAGGGCTGACCTCAGCACCCCTCTGCACCCCTCTGCACCCCAGCACTGAGCCCAGCACCCCTCTGCACCCCGGGGCTGAGCCCAGCACCCCTCAGCACCCCAAGGCTGAGCCCAGTACCCCTCTGTCCCCCAGGGCTGAGCCCAGCACCCCCAGCCCCCCTCTGCACCCCGGGGCAAGGGGAGCTCGCAGAGCAGCGCAGTGCCGCCTGCCACAGTGACTGCAGCTGGACTTGGGGCTGTGTGACGAGCAGACGTGTGACACCAAGCCGGTACCTGGTCACCCTGGCAGCAGCTGCTCCCCAAGCGCCACTGTCCGGGTGGGGAAGGCACGCAACGGGAATCCTTTCTCGCACTGAATGAGCACAGGAACACAACACACCCAACCCCTTCCAATAAGCACCCTGCCCTGGGACAGATTTTACAAATACTTGTATTACGAAGGGTGATTTTATTTATACAAGCCTTACCCACACAACGAAACAAAACTTTCAGC
>NW_010109901.1:2362-6193 GCF_000699245.1 Pterocles gutturalis
ACTGCTAGCTAACGCCAAGGAACCCGGCTTACCCCGGGACACGTGCTGCGTTTTTGACACGGGGTTTGCAATAACCCGCCCGAGAACATAGCTGAGCCCCGCGCCGCAATTTCCACGGGGCCGAGTGCCACAGGTGCACTCATATAGGCATTAGTGAATGATTAGGACTCGTAAAATATATGAATGCTGTTTCTTTAAGAAGCCATAAAATTTTATTGAGGAAAAAATCCATGTGTAAGGCTTTTGGTTCGTTTCATGCGGTCATTCCGAATTTCACTCATTTCTGACAGGACGATGATAATTAAAACTGTGGCCTGGGTCTGGTTTCTATAAAGTCCATCTGGCCTTCCGCGATGGAGAGTTTTGGAAGTATGTAATTGCCTGGGCAGCAAATAACTATTTTGCCATCCGCAGTAGTTTAATTTTGTCCCTGCAGCAGGGGAGCTAAGTCAGAGGGGCAAAAGATCATTAACGTCTGCAGCCAGAACGAGGGGCTCCCAGCGCCGTCGGCTGGCCCGTATTTGTTGAAATGCTTGACACCAACGGGCCCCATTAATGCACGGGTTAGATACAATCTGTGGAAAAGGGTCTATTATAAAGGGATTATTTGGAAGTGTTCTGTAGTTGGGGGTGGGTGTGATTGAAGGACTTAAAACTGTGACATTAACCCTTAGGGCACTCGGAGCAGTAACAAACCTGGCATGAAAGAGCTGGTGTTTGTCACAATTTCTTCACTTCCCTCTTTCTCTGCCACGAGGTCAAAGAGATTAAAAACATCCATAACGCGCTCTTCTGAGTCACCCAGATGAAGCTTGTTTTCCGTCTGCTTTATGGCTGCAGCCAGCCCCCCCGCAGAACCATTGAACAAAAAAAAAAAAAAAAAAAAGAAAAACAAATTGCAAAAGACAAACAGAAATTATCTTTTATACGTTTGTCTTATGTACCAATAGAAACCCAACAGAGGTGGAGTGGTGACAGAAGAAGCTCTAGAGCTCTGCTTAAACAGATACTTTGTCGATACTTTGCTGGACTGAAAGCCAGGCTGGAAACGTCAGGCTGGCTGGGGAGATCCTGCGCTGGCCGGCTCCAAGGCTCTGCTGGGCTCTAGGGAACCGCAGCCCCTCCCCGCGGGGGGACACCGGGAGAGACAGAGATGCTCAGAGCTACTCAGAACCTTGATAGGCGCTGAAATACTTTGCAGAAGTCCATTTAAATACAGATTGTTTCACTTACATTTTAAACAGCATTTCGTGTCATTGCTCTGTCTCGTCAGTTGGATGCGTGTCTCCCATGGGAGACAAAAAAATGAAGTGAGCAAAGCCTGCATCACCCAGGCGGGCACGTTAGCCATCGCCCAGAGCCGCCCACGGGTTCAGATTTTATTTAAAATACGTGCACGTGCATTAAGGAGTCTCACTCTCCCCCCAGCCTGCCCTTTGTGCCCTGTATGGAGCAGCGCAGGTCGAGAGGAAGGACGCCTGTCCGGGATTTCCAGCGATGCAGAGGGTATGGCTGGTATCAGAAATGTGTCACCTGCCACAGAGCTCACCGCTAGCGACAGGGCTGCTTTCTCGGAAATCACACGGAAAATGTTCTATTCCCCTGAAGATCCTGCAGATGCATTAAACCCGTGTCTTTTCTAAACCGAGCTGAGGGAAATTCTGCAAGGCAAAGTGAGCGCGAGATTGCCAAAAATCCTGAAAAGGTCTCTCAGAAGGAAAAAAGAAAAAAAAACAAAACAAGAAGAAACAGAATAAAAGAAGCTGTGAAAGTTTATGAGGATAAACACTGATGACAGGTGGAGTAGAAGCTGAAATTTGAACTCCAAAGTAACTGCAAATAAAGATTTGTTACAGATGGTTTTAATATGACCCAACACTGGGATGCCAGCTACAGTATCACTTTTTCCTGTACGCGGGACAAAACTAATAACACAGTTATGGAAACACGCGGGGCTAGCACAGACACCCAAGGAACCTGCGGCCCCTAACTCGTCCCTCACGCTCTTCAGAGAGCGAGACAGGACCAGGAACCCGTTGATAGAGACGCTCAGCCAGAACCAGCAACAACGCCTGTCCTGACCAGGTAAAACCAACTGAGTCCTTCCCGACCGGGCACGGTTCTGCGTGGATCTCGCTGCACGTATGTGTGTCCGCACGTGGGTGTGTGTGATGGAAACGTTCCGCCTTGGCACGCGCTCCGCTTGTGCCACTGATCTTCTGAACCTGGAGAACAATCATTCTCTGTTTTCCAAAGACCGCGTTTGGCAAATGGGTTTTCTCCCCCTTTCACCTTCGCTAAAAGAAAGCACAAGCCGACGATGTTAGCACTCGTGGTTATAATCGCCAGAAGGGAATATTTGGCCATTTTTCAGCCATTAACAATTTTCTATTTTATTCAGGGCACCAGAGTCCGTTTCCTTCAAAATTGTTTGAATTGCACGATATCCTCTTGGTATGAATCACCACACATACAGTAGAGGAAAGAAATGAGACAAAACTCCTGTCTAACTCCCTTCTGCAAGGACAGATTATCTCCAGTAACTGTAAATAACTGAGCTGAAACCTGGAGCGACTCCTCTGAAAACCGCCGCTCTCCAAAGACGTCATCTGACGGGAGCAGGGACGGCTCAGCCTGCCCCGCACCTCCCGAGCCCCGAGCCCCGGAGAGACGCTGCTGGGACAGTTCAAGGCTCCTTCCTTCCTCCTGCGCCCCACGGTGTCACCTGGAGATGATGGAGGAAGGAGAGAAGACCTCTTCTCTCCTCTTCTCTTCTCTTCTCTTCTCTTCTCTTCTCTTCTCTTCTCTTCTCTTCTCTTCCCTCTTCTCTTCTCTTCTCTTCTCTTCTCTTCTCTTCTCTTCTCTTCTCTTCTCTTCTCTTCTCTTCTCTTCCCTCTTCTCTCCCCCATAAATTCACTATTTTGCCAGCCAGACCCTCACAGATAACTAAACAAACCCGACCCCAGGGAGGGCTGCGAAGGTCTTGTCTCCGAGCACTGACCTCCCCCCGCCTCCTGCAATCTGCTTCGTTCCGCAGCGATCTCCAGCTGAAACACGCTCGGTTGCTACATCTTCGTCTAGACTTCCAGCATCTAACACAGTTGGCAGGTTTCAGCGTTCTTGCTGAGATCCATGCCAGCTAACGTCCTGCCCCACCATTCCAGGAGGATTTGGGTTTTTTTCAGTGTGGCAGACACGAAATGCACGTCAGGGTGGGAGATGCTGCGCTGCTGCCTCTCTTTCAGCATCCGCTGGGTCAGTCGTGTGTCACTGGTGCTTCAACGGGCTTTTAGAGGAACAAACACCAAAGCTATTAAAGAAAGAAAAACTTGGCAAGATTTTCAGAAGTGCCCAATACCCTGACATTCGAAGCCACGTTTACCAAAGACACAACCAAACGGAAGAAAAGAACGTTCGATCAGCAGCCCACTGGACTACACGTATGAGCAACCCCCTAACGAGCACATTATCACATTAATACAGCTTATGACAGATATCAGGAGGGTAACTTTCTCCGTGTGTACTCAGCAATATATACAGAAGTTTTATTTTCTTTTTACTGGTTTAATATATTCTTCTGATAGAGTAAAACAAGGGAACACTAGCAAAGACCTAAACATCCTGCATGAACAGCAATACACTGAGCAGCGGGAACCTTCTGTCTGCTGTGATATGCCTTCTCCCTGCCTCTCAGCTTGTGCAAAAGGATTCTCCATCAGTACGCGACGGGCGAGTTATTTGCACAGGTTGGCTTGGGACAAGTCCGAGTGGAGCGGAGAGAACTCCTGCCTGTGGCAGGGGGCCGGCGATCCGAGCCGGGCCGGAGAGGCG
>NW_010109901.1:6224-11153 GCF_000699245.1 Pterocles gutturalis
CGGCACGGAGAGCCACTCATCATGGGCAGCCTTCGCTCCCTGACACAGAGGATGGTTCCTCTCCATCACCCCTAAAATCTCCTGTGATTACCCAAGAATACTGCAATTGGAGTTGGAGAGTGTTCCCTATAAACCCCGGCCCCGTGCCAGGCACATCCCGGCGTTTCGGAGCATCTCTGGAGGGCAGCCCGCTGAACGGACCGCGGGGAAGCACCAGGGGGCTGGTGGGATGCCATAGCTCATAACACCGAATGGAGTCATCAATAAATCCAACATCAGTAATAATAAAATTTTACCACTCACCTTATGTAACTTTTATTTTACACTCAATTAACTTTTATTACCGACTCCAAAGAATAAAGGCATTCTTACTGTAGAGAATTAGAAACAGCCTTTTGGAAAAGAACAAAAAAAAAAAAAAAAAAAAAAAAGAAAAAGACACATTCTAGTATTAGGGGCTGCATTCCCTGGCAGCTCAGAAATCTCAAGAACAAATATAGTTGAAAACATACACGTCTAATTCCCAGCTAACAGAGACACAGCCTCACCTTTCCTGAGACTTGGCAAGTGACCCCACGGTTCAGTGACACGCTGGGCTCTGCCCTTCCCAGGACCAAACTCAAGTGATATCCTGAAGCAAGAAACCCCCGAGCGCTGTATATACAGTAACTCAGTACGACAGCAACGGCTTCGGCAATGGTTGTTTCCTCATTGCAGCACAAGAAGACCCAACTGCATAAAGTATTTATTGAGATCCCCAAGGCAGATGCATCTCCAGTACGTACACAAGCAAACCACCTCCCAGGAGCCTGTGTCAGTACGTGCAGGATGCAGTCACACCTTTCTATATCCCCTGTAACTAATTTCGCTTATTTTCTGGAACTTTTATGAATGTCAATCACAAACAGACTATTCTGAACACGCTATTGTCTGTTCTGCCGGACAGTGCCCTCGGCCATCACGCCTGAGGAGTCAGGGGACTGTCTCATGTCTGGTTTTAATATGGGCCAAGTCCCTTTTCCCCTCCTGTTTAGGATAATTTTATACGGGGTGGACATATTTAGGGCCTGAATGGTTTGACAGTCGTGATTAATACCCTGCATTAGGAGATTCCAGTGAAAGTATTCAGGAGCACGCTGTGCAGTTTGGTTCTCATCAGATGGTCAGGTCCACAGCCCTATTAAAAACAGCAGGAGAGCTGCAGACTTAATCACAGAGGCTGGGCCCATGGAGGGAGGACGAGCGAGACACAAAAAAGGAGAGAATGAGCAGAAGGCGAGAGCAGGGGAACGCCGGAGCACGCTCCACCCGCCACGGCACCGGGTGACGTCTTCTCTTTTAAAATGTGTCAAAACCCAATCCAAACACAAAACCCCTTCCCAAAGCCAAAGCAGGTGAGGTTAGAGACAGGAACAAAGAGCCAGAGGTGAGAATTACCTTCTAACAGCAAAAACTGTAGAAAGACAAAATAAGACTCAAAGCAGACCAGGCGATGCTAGGGCTCGACACGGCAGCAGGTCCCGGAAAAACGAGTCAGAACAGCTCCAGGAGAGAAACCGGAGGAAAGACGCCACCCAGAGAAAGGCTGGCAGTACTCTCCGTGACAGGAGGAGAACCAAACCAACCTCCTGGAGATGGACATTCATCTTACCGAGGAGGCTGGAGCTCCAGCGAGGGCTGGGTGTTTGTCCCGTTATCCAGAAAACACTCTGACAGAGCACGAGGCAGCAGATGATGTGTCTGTCTCACGAGAAGCTCAATGTCTCTGACACAATAAAGCCACAACCACCAACTAAAACCCCAGGATGCTCCCCACAGCCTAACCCCAGCGCTCACCGCCCGCCTCTCGGACTGGGAGAAGCAGCAGTCGGTGCCGGTGCGGGGCAGAGCCGGGATTTCAGCCCCAGCATCCGCCCGGCCGTCCCGGAGCCCCTCACCTGCCAGGGACCCACACCCTCCTGACGGAGAGGAGAGGGGCAGGGGCTGGAGGGCCGGCAGGAGCCAGCGCCCAGCCCGGACCTGGGTTCATCCTCACAAGAGTGCTGTAGGAAACACAGCTCGTGTGCTGTGAAGAGAAGCTATAAAATATCCACGTGCTGGATACAAAGGTTCGATGCTGTCGCTCCTTGAGACCGACTGCACGAGGGAAATAGATGAATGGATTGTGACAGCTTTTATGGGACAGTTGGGCCAGTAAAACGTCACCCGTTAGCCACCTGCTCACACAGCGTGCTCGCAGGGTGGATACAACGCCAGCAAAACGCTGCTGGGTACCCCAGGGAGCAGGGGTTCCTCCTGCTTTGAGGAAAACGGGCAGGTGACGTTCTGATCCTCAAACCCCACAATAAACGGGCTGGTTGGCAGCAGCGGTGACCCCACAGCAGCTCCCAGCGAAGGCAGAGGCAGACGTTCTGGACTCAGCACTCGGGAAAGGACACCTTTAAACACGGCTTTTCCTAGGTCGTGCAGGCTCAGGGGCACGCTGTGAACGGCCAGGATGCGAGCTGCTGAGTTGCTCTCACAGGCAGGAAGCCCTTACGCCCTCCTAGACCTGCAGAGCCCAAATATCCGTTCTGGGAGCAGCAGCAGCCGGCGATGAACTGCCCCCCAGACCGGAGCCCCGGGCGCACGCAGCCGGGGGAGCGGCCAGCACTGGGCTCTGCTGCCAAACAAAGGGCCAGCAAGGTACCCTGACTGCTCCTGTATCTTCCCTTCTATCATTTTAGCAGAGACGTTTCAAATGACACCTATTTATTTTCTTCCACATGTATAAAATTTAAAACACAGCAATAAACAAGATCAAGAGTTCACCCTTTCCAAGCACTCCTGCCATTAAAACCAGCCAGGGATCGCAGGACAGTGACCACGAAAAAAGCAAAGGCTCGACAGCATGCTCGCTGCAGAACTGACCTGCTGAAGGATTTACAAGAAAGAACTGGAGCAAGGAGAGAAGTTTGGTATTTTCTGGAATAAACAGGTGAGCATGGACTTAGGGGTTTATTATTATTTTTACCGTTTCTATGCTGACCTCAAAGGGAACCATCACCTCCTCCACTGGAAAGCCATGAACTGGGGCTACTGACCTGGCACAGATGTGCCGTACCAACTGCCTGCACGAATCCGCGCGGTTCAGATCGCCCCACAACAGTCTCATCAGAAGATTTGATAAAAAAAATCGGCAGCATGCTGATCACCTGGGAGATACTCGAATTAGGAATAGCTGGAGGCTACCAGCATGTAAAAACACCTTGATGGGATCACTGACTCCATTTGGTGGGGCTGTCACCTTTCGACAGCGCCGAATTGATATTAAAAACCAAACCATCCTTAAACCCCCCCACAACACACAAACGGCACGTAACAAAGCCCCTGAGGTGTTCAGAGTCTGCAAATCCCCCGTTTTCTGAATGCCTGAATAACAACAAACCCAAAACAATAATTAATTCTTCTCCAATGCACAGACCCAGTTCAGTAACAAGGGCTAAAAATACATCTGAACCTCAGAAACAAAAGAGGAGGCATGGAGCACTTTGAAAGTTTGCTCCAATGATTAAATAAATGAGACCTGAGCTGCCAGGAAGGGAAGGACAGAAAGTTCACCACCAGCACGCCAAGATGCTGCCAGGTCTTGACTTGTTTACGAAGATAAAAAGGGGGGAAACCAGCACATTTTAACAGATTTCCAAATTCCAGGTGTTTTGTATGATGAAGTGACAATACGATTTTCATCTGTAGGAGATGACGGGTGATTTCTGAAGCAAGCACGTGCAATGCCCTCTGACGGGGCTCTGACAGCTGCCAAGCAATGAGCGTCCCTGCGGAGGGCAAAGGGACCAGCCCAGCACCTCCGTGCGGAGGAGAGGCACGCTGCGGGGCTGGCCATGCAGCTCCCATTTCCATGGCTCCTACAAAGCTGCTCTTCTCCCTCCTGTACTCCGAGGCACGATGCTGTCGGTCCCCCCGGAGGCTGATGCTCCCACCCCATCGTCCCCGTCCTTCCCAGCTCCGTGCGGAGCCGCAGGGAGACTCCGGCTGCTCCTTACTGAAAACACTGCCATTGAAATCCAGCACTTTTTTCTGAGACACGGGGAATGTTCCCTTCACATATTTAGAATCATCACTGAAAACAATCATTGTCTGAAGACGGAACTCTTTTGCCAGGCGTTCGGTGGCAGAAGGATTTCACCGAGCCTCGGTACATTCACACCGCACCTACCGCCCTGCCAGCCTGCGCACAAAGCTCGGCGGAGCCCCGCTTTTCCGACCACATCGGGAACTATTAACCCAATGTCAAAGAACGCAGGGCTCCCCAGGACAGGAATGTCTCGTATCCCGCTGCCTGGACCAGCCCTGGGAGCTGCAGGAAGAATCAGCGTTGCCCTTTTGGAAGCATCGTCTTTTTTTTTTTTTTTAATTGGGTGCTTGAACATGATGGACAGCAAGAGAATACGGGGACAGGAGTTCTGAACACCCCACTGCTATCTTCACATTATTTGGATTTGCAGGTTATCAGCGGGGCAGCAGCTTCAGCTATGACCTTATTAACTAATGTGGCCACATCAGCACCTCTCCACGGCCGTTATCACTCATCATGTGTCATAAAGCAGCCCGCTGACACCTCCCAGTGAATACCGGTTGTATCTTATCTCCCGCAGGGATAGGACCCTCGCGGGGAGACAGAGAGCATGTCTAGGAATGCAGCGAGGAGACAAGTTCACCCGCGGCAGCTGACAGGGGATGATTTCTCAAACAAACACTGAGTGGGAAATTAATGGCCTTTGGGTTGCCACTGACAATACTGAGCAGAAATACATTAACTTCTGGCTGCTATAATTTAAGAATTATTACAGTAATTCAGCCCCAAGCTGCTGGGACACTGCCACCACTCCATCCAGAACACAGCCGCTCTCCTCTCCCGCGTCGCTGCCG
>NW_010109901.1:11219-19192 GCF_000699245.1 Pterocles gutturalis
ACGCCTGAAAAATCACAACGGGATTTTCTCCTAAATTCTTCACATAAAAATCCTCCTTCTGCATCTCACAAACTGGGAGAAACGCAGCAGCCCCAAAACCCGCCGGCTGCAGGGGAGCTTCAAGCGATGCCAGAACATCTTCTCTGGTTCCACCCAGTTTTTCTAAGGATGGTTTTTACAAGGTGCATTTTGCTGGGAAAACAGCACAATGAAATGGCAGCAGCTGTGTGTTCTCCTCTTGAGGCACAAGGAGTGCTTGGGAGCGTGGCAGGGAGCGAGGCGCAGGGACGCGGTGGCTTCGAGGCACCAGCGTACGTGTTTGCAGAGTCACGGGAACCCTCTGCACACTTTGCTGCTGTTGTTAAAACACAATACAGCGGGCAGCACACGTGTTTTAAAGTCACTCAAATGCACCTGTTAAATGGCATCTCAAATAAAAAAAACAACAAACCCGTATGGAATGGAAAAATTCCTGGGACTGAAATCGAAGCAACCATCACATCACACACACTGCGAGCACGTGGGTCACCGCCGACTCCAGGAGTGCTCAGGAGACCAAAACAGGCAGAAGAAAGATGGTGCATCCTGGCCAGACAGGATCGATGCCCTGCGTCCTTGGCTGCTGGGCTCGCGGCTGGCAGGCTCGCAGCTGGCAGGCTCGCTCTGCTCGGAGCAGCGGATAGGAAAGATGACCTGCTGCTCCAGCACGGCACTGGGATGACAAACGCTCGGGCACGTGCCCCGGTGTGTCACCAACGCGCTGTGCGACTTCGGGAAAGTTCCCTGGCTTTGGTCTTCATGCTTCATCTATAAAATTGCGTTAATCATCTCTCTGACTTGATTTAGAGCTCTAGCTGTTAGAAGCAGTCGTTCTGGAGCAATTACAGGAGGTGAATAAAACCTGAAATTCCCTTTCTACGGACTGAAAGCTGCAAATACAGCCACAGGGCACAGCCACTGCATCACCTCCCATCACACACCCCGGGCAACCACGCAGCGCAAGCCCCGGTCCATGTAACCCCCTTGCACCAGACAAACGCCAATTTTTGCTAAATTAATTTACCGCTCAGAATTAACAACAACCAAGCAAACGAGCAAAAACACCCCCTGGGATCTGGCATCACGTCTAACGCTGCCTGTTTCCTGCCCGGCGCTGGGGCTGAGCTGAACAGTTCACCCACACCGGCCGCTGCTCCGGGCAGCGAGACCCACCGAGGGAGCGCGTTCTGGCTGCGGCTCTCCCGTAAAACACAATCCATCTCCGATGGTTAGGGTGCATTTCTGACCACTTCAAGATCCGTGGAGCATTAAAATGTGCTTCGCAAAACAACTCCAATGTTCTCTTTTTTTTAACTTTATTACCTGCTTTTTAAAAGAGCTTTTTAAAAGAGCATCTTACTCTCAGCTATGTTTTTTTTTCTTTTGTAAGTGATTTAACAACATAACCAGGAAAGATCAGCTTGGGGGATCTAATGGCTGCAATATTCACAAGTCTGACAATTTGGTTCCCAACAGCTAAACTACAAGAATCACTAACTCTTCCATTGCTATTTCCTCATATCCAAAACCTGGTTATTGTGTCGGGAGACTAAAAGCTCCCTTACAATCAACACTGGGATAAAGACTCCTCTCTATGCCTTTTCCAGACTTAAAACCAGATCTTTTATTAAACCACATTAACCTAAACATCCTCCCTTTATTTCTCCCCTGCTGGGTAACACCATGTCAGAACACGAGCTGCCAGAAAAACTCCGCGTCCTGAAAAAAGGCTGGCTAAAGGCACAGAGCAGAAAACATAAACACTTCGGGCTGACATATTCTGCGTGGATTAAACTGACCGGGAACATCATCGTGACTTTTCTCAAATGATACAAACAAACCAAAACCCGATAAACATTTGCCATACCCAACACGCCAGGAAAAGTCATTTTGGAGAAATAAAGTCAGATCACGTTGCTGGGAGAAGGCTGCACTTCAGCAGAAGTGTATCACAAAGCTTTTATTGTTCAAAATCCGCACGGGCAATGCCCCGGGTGCGCTCTAGAGGCAGCATTGGCTGATGGATGGATGGAGCACGGGAGGAGGACCAGCCACCGGGGCGATGCGCGCAGCCTCCGGCAGTGCCGCTGCTTCTGGCTTCTGGAAGTGGCCACTGACCATCGTCCCTCTCCTTGGGATGGTGCCATCATTAATCAGTTAATCACCATCCATCTCCTTTGGATGGGGTCATCATTAATCAATTAATCACCGTCCCTCCTCTTCGGACGGTGTCATCATTAATTAATTGGACATTTCCCATCTCCTTTGGATAGCACCATCATTAATTGCTCACACTCAGGAACTGCTCTGGAGCCCCGAAGTGATGGCACCAAGGCACACGAAGGTCCCCCAGCGCTGTCCGGCACACGTCAGGATGCTCTGACCGTACACACTGGCCACGCTGAGCCACGACAGCTTGGGAACTGATCTTCTGTCAGACCAAGTCACTGCAGACCTGGCCACCCCTGACAGCCACTCTTCCAAGCAGAACCCGTATGAGATGGAAAGCTCTCTGCTGGCCACGTCTCCATTATGAAAACCCGATTCCCCAAATGACATTTTACTTCGTAACAAAAAAAATTTTTTGTTCCAATTCCTTCTTCTTTAAACTATTCTTTTCTTCCCAGAAGGAAAAACAAAAAGACCCAAAAAAGGCATATCTGATCGTTATTTCTGTAGGGCCACAGAATAGAAAGTATTATGGAAATATTACCTCAACGGGGAAGCATTTTTTCTCTTTCTTGTCACCTACATTACTGCTGAAGGTATGTGGGCTTTCTGGCACCGGAACAGTTGGGGAATTTTGTTATGTCATATTTTTCAAATGATGTCAAATGTCCCCAGGGCCTAATACAGCCTTTATTAAAGTCAAAACACATCCGTAATTACCCGATAGCCAGGCACGGCCTCACGAGCCAGAGCACAACGGGACAGCTCGGCAGCTTCTCGCCGGGTTGCACCTCGAGGCTGTGCCCTCCGGCAGAGTTTAACACCCAGCCGGGGGGGTCCTGGCCCACCTGAAGAATCCCAGCTGCGCGTCCAGCCGCCCTTCCAACCCATGTGCACGCGGACGTACGCCCCTGGGCATCAGCACGAGGAGGTGGGAAGGAGCTGATGACGTCCCTTCGTCCCATTTTGGTTTTCTGCAGAGCATCCCTTCTGGGTCCCCGGTGGATGACGACGTTCAGTTAATAATTCAGTGCCGTGCTGCCTGCTGAATCTTCTGAATCAAAATATGATCAATGGGAAAACAGTTGGTTTATTGAGTTTCTTGTCAGGTTTATTCCCTGAAGAAAGGAGGTGGGAAGGAGCTGATGACGTCCCTTCGTCCCATTTTGGTTTTCTGCAGAGCATCCCTTCTGGGTCCCCGGTGGATGACGACGTTCAGTTAATAATTCAGTGCCGTGCTGCCTGCTGAATCTTCTGAATCAAAATATGATCAATGGGAAAACAGTTGGTTTATTGAGTTTCTTGTCAGGTTTATTCCCTGAAGACATGGGAGAGAGTGCAAAGGATGCCTGCTGTGCAACGCACGCTGCTGAAAAGTTAGACGGGATCGATGCAAGTTTGCCAAAAATAATTATTCTCTCAGGGAATGTTGAAGACACTCTCTGGCACACCGACCTCTTACAGCTGAAGCTGGGGAGGTGCAAAGGCTTCTGCCTGGGTTGGTATTTTCTTAGCAACTTAAGAGATTTTGCAAATAAATACCTACGCTTCTGTAGCCTACTGTTAATTTTTACATTATCTGTAGGAAAAGGATGTGGCTGGAAGGCAGAATATGAAAGAAAGAAATCCTGCCAACGTCCTGCTGGCAGAGGCAGCAGCTCTGGAACCTCTCCTCTCTCGAACGCACTCACAGCCCTCGCTCGGTCTGCTGGGTCTGCCGGCAAGCACCGCACCTGCCCTTGGCACCAGGATCTTCCAGCACCAAGCAGGGAACGCGGATTCAGTCGGCAGTGCAAAGCAGGAGAAGGTATTTGAGAAAAACCGAGGTGAAGGGGAGCCACTCGTGGCTTTAAACGTTCAGAGAGCCTCTAGTGTTTGCAGAAGATGGGATCTTACTTTCTCCATCCCTTTCAAGTTCCCTGTAGCCTCACAGGTGTGGGTTGATTCATTTTCTTCTCTTTTCTTTTCTTTTTTTTTTTTTTTTTTGTAAAGATTGATTACATGCTAAGCAGGGTTTCTTTAGCGAGCACTCCCATCTCTAATTATTAGCACTGCCAACTTTCCCGACACAATGCTCCGTGTCAGATAAACGAAATCCCTGCCTGTCTGTCGGTAACTGATAGCAGCTCCATAGTGACAGTCCCTGACCTCGGGACCCCAGGCTTTGTCCACTGCTACATCTTTACTCTGCTGAGAACGGAGCCCACACACACCAGAAAATCACCAATATTAATTAAATCAGAGATACTGTTATCACTTTACTGAATAATGGGCTTTTTCAAGCCACGCTGAGCAGCCCCAGCGACGTTTTTCCACTGACAACGTTCAAAATATTAGATTTCCAATACTTCCATCTCACCCACAACCTATTTCAATTAGTGGTTATTACACGATGACGGTCAGAAACCTGTTAAAAATCCATCTATACACAGCACAATACTCTGCAGACACATACTTAGACTCTACACGATTCCTTTTCTAATGGAAAAAACGCTTAACCTAATTATTAAATACACAAATATCAGCAGTCTGCCTGCAAAATGCATATTCTGGGAACAGGACGTATTCCGTCAGCGTGGATATACTGGCGAAGGCTGGCACAGCCGGCTCAGAGTAACAGAATTTGGGGTTTACAGGTGCAGGTGATGGGAAGAACAGTATCACCTGCCAGTGGTGGCACTTTTTTTAGGGATACCTCAGCATCCCATAAACATTCAATGTTGACATTTCCTGAAACTCCGTTACAGATGACAACGGAGGGTATCCATCGAGGTGAGTGCCTCGGCCGGGCGCTGCAGGGCAGTACAGGATCCAGAGCAGAACCTGGGAATCCTGCTTCACTCCCCAGGGCATTTTGACAGTATTAGATCAGAATTAGACGGGCACCTGCGAGAGCCGTCTGTGGCACAGGTGAGCTGGCACAGCTCAGGGATAACACCTTTGCAAGGGAACTTTTTAAGGCATGATGTAGGAATACCTCCTTTTTTTTTTTTATTTTCAGTGCTGTCCAAATCTAGAGGGAATATTCAGAATGTAGGCATCCTCTTCTAAACCTTCGCAGCCCAGCCTAGCTGTCCCGCAAGCGCCAGCGATGGGGCTTGCCTTCCGCTGATGATTGCAACGGGAAATCGTGTAACTGCTCATCAGAGAGCACCTCCACCTACTGCCTCCAGACATGGTGGGACTTGGACCCAGAAAACAACGGCGAATGGGGATGGGGAAATAAGAATAAAAACAACAAAATAATAACAAAGACATGCAGCTGCCTTTCCTACAACTCTGAAAGCAAAACCAGTGAAAAAGAATTTTCCAACACTGCAGAATTTCTAAGGTCTAACCAACCTGGGAGTGAATCCAGTCGGAGTTTGTTGATTCTTGAACACATCCCAAACATGGACAGTACCCGACTTTGAGGAAACTCAGACCACGTCCCCTCGGAGCCATCTGAGCATTGCTAGTGTATAAAAGCCGTAACACCCACCTCCAGCAACAGCTACTCACACGTGCAACCCCACCGTTTTCTTCCAAGGCAGCAAATTACACAAAAAAAAAAACCCATTCTGAGTGGAGACCTACGCCCCACGGGCTCTGGAAGAACGGGTGAAAGCAGAAGGTGTGGAGTCGAGTCGATTTGTAAATATTCATAATAAAACCACATCTCCAATCAATACGAAAGTATCTACTGGAATCATTTCAATACCTCTCCTGTGAATTATTTCCTTAGCTTTATTGGTTTGGTAAATCTCCGAATTTTCAGCCCCTTGGGTTTCTGTAGGATCGAGGCAGGGGCAGGGTGGGAGATGTTTGCTGTTGGGGGCAAGGCGCTGCTCGGGCAGGACATCGCACTGGGCTTCGCTACAAACCGGCAGAACCGGAGTCCAGTACAGGGAGTTATACCGCAAAAGATGTGGAGGGAAATTAAAGCCCGTTTTGAAGGTTGCTCACGCAGATGTTTAAGGATATTAACATTTCTTTAACTGTTTAAACTTGACCCGCACTTCCCTTTCCTAAGCAGCGCCTCCTGTAAATAAGCGGCGAAACAACGCGACGGGACACCTCCAGCCATGTGCACGGCTTTCCACTGGAATTTCCTCTCCAATTAACCTGTCCACAGATTCTTAAAGTCAAAACTCTAAGGTTAAACGCCACAGGTCTGCAGAGCTGCTTGGCTCCTGTAAAACAGCATTTATTTGGTTTCGTTGTTGAATAATTTTTAAGCGATCTGCCCGTGAATGGCGGTGTGGCTGAGAAACCCCTCCCCATGCCTGGAGGATCACTTTACATATTCAAAGGACTTGGCACAAACATAAGAATAATGTAAGCTAAGAGAGTTTATACAATCTTTAGACACGTTCTCCACTGCTGAAGGGACCAGGCAGGGCCAAAGCCGCTCCCGGGGAGGCCACGGAGCCGTCCAAGCTCCCGCTTGCTGCTGCCATCCCAGCACCCCAGCACCCGGCGCTGGCAGCGGTGCGGGCGAGGGCTGCTGCTGCCTGGGGGGTGCTGTATTCCAGACCCCCCTCTGCAGCGTCTCCCATTCAAATAAGTTTGTGGTTTAGCTTTTTAACTTCCCAGGAGGTGTGCAAACCTGCATTCGCTTATTTTTACATCTCTGGTGGATCGCTGTGACGATCGGCCACAGAAGGGGGAACACCGCACTTTCAGACACGTTCCAAACTCTGGCCCCTACACTCCCCTGGCAAACTTGCCATATAAAATATAATCGCCCTTCACGGCTGATGAGATCTTATGTTAATTACTAGCAAGCCATTTTTTTTTTCAGCCTTAACCACTCCCATGATTTGTGGAATAAGAGGGACCTGGCGGTGCCTTCCCCCAGCTCAGGGTCCAGGTCCTTTCCCTGCTGCTGACTCCGGACTCGTTCGGTTTGGTTGCTGTCCCTGTCCCCAGCAGTCACCGCAGCGGGACCGTACCTCAGGGCAGTAGGTACCTTCTGGCATCCAGAATGTTCTCCTTCCCCCCTAAACTCTTTTTCACAACTTCTTTTCATGACAGTTATTAAAGGCACGTTGATTACCTGTATAATTGACCAGCACTGCTGGTAGCAGCACAGCAGACTAATTGAAATGTATGAGAAACAATTACGAGTAATTGGAATCAATTAATTGATGATTTTCTGGGGAACTGCTGCTTGACGCAGGCAAGTTCTAATTACATTTACACAGTCTAGGAAAAAACTGAAGTCACATTATAGATTTTGAAATAACATGGTGTTATTTCCATTAGACCGGTTTCTGTTCAAGCACAAGCCTGCAGCCAGAGGAGGGGAAGGAAAGCCCCAGCTCCGCTTCTCCTGCACCCAGCAGAGACCATCCCCACCCCGCTGGGCTCTCCCTGGGGACCCATCCCAGCACCGCAGCATCCGCAGCGTGACTCCGGACACACGGGTGGCCCTGGGACACCCGCCCAGCACCACACCCTCCGCTACGCCGCTTCCCCGCGGCACGAAAAGGCACGATGCTCGCAGCAGCATCCACGGCTCTGCCCGAGGCACGTGGACATCCACGGCTTACCCCGCAGGGACAACGTACGGACTGATTTCTGAAACCTCCCTCTCAAACTTCAGCCAGTGGTACCAGAAGTTTTGTCTTCCTGCAGACTCAAAATGTTACCAGAGAGGGGAGAGGTGGAGAGAGGGAGACTCACACCGGGGTGTGGGCTATGCTGCCGCCCGGCTGTCCCTGCCCCGGACCCCAGCACGGCTGTCCCTGCCCCAGACCCTGGCCCGGCTGTCCCTGCCCCGG
>NW_010109902.1:0-1890 GCF_000699245.1 Pterocles gutturalis
GTGGGCCGGCATGCTCGGGATGCGGGGGGGAACCGTTCCCCGGTGCCTTCAGGCCGCTTTCCTTGCGCGGCAGCTGCTGTAGTGCCCGGCCGGTGTCAGAGTGCTCCGCCTGGGCTCCCTTCCAGAGCTGCGCGATGAGATCCTCATGGAAGGGGAGAGCGACTCCAGCCTCAGCCGGGACTCTCTGGCCAGCCTCACGGTGGGCGATGTGCTCGTTCGCTCCACTGGTGTCCACAGGGGTGCTGTGACAGGAGCTGGTGGCCGTAGGAGAAAAGTTACGATCGCTGTGAAGAAGCTTCGTGAGGCGGTTTCTCCCTGCCAGGCGGCTGCAGACAGGACACCCTGCATGCCTCCAGCCCTGGCAGCAAACGGGGCTCTGTGGGGGGGGGTGGCCCACGGCACCCCCCGCAGCGCGGCACCAGGTGCGTGATTTTCCGTCAGCGTTCAGCTTAGGCGTGAGGTAAAGCCGCTGTGGAGCGTTTGCAGTCATGTAGTGGTTTTGTAATGAAGGATTTCCTATATTCTGGTACTGTAAATATCAGCATTCTTGCAAAAGTTTGTGTGTGTGTGTTTGTTTTCTGTGTTTTTGCAGATGACAAGGGAGTTGTGCAGGGTGAGGGGATCAGTCGGAGCCCCATTAACAGAACTCCAGCCTGGACACCAGATTCCTAGTCCTTAATTATTAGGCCATTCTCACCTTTATCAGAAAAGTCATGACTCTTGTGACATTTCACAAATATACCAGGCAGGAAGCTTTTAGACAGCATCAGAGGATAAAACAGTGTACATGTGCAGGAACCTGAAGAAGAAAGTTAACAAGATTGATGTGTTTCCTATCCATCACAGTTTGTAGCTCATTTTTTTAGACACCATGTGTATCTCTTCAGTTTTATGCCGAAAGTTTAGTCAGCGAGAAAATCTGCGCCTGACACTTTCTGTATAGATTAGGATGACTGTCCTTGGGACTTGAGAATAACTTTTTAATCACCTAAGGCTTGTTAGATTTACCCTTGAAGATGGGGACATCCTGGAAAATAATCAATATATTTGGGGTAGTCAGTCAAGTTAGTGATTACCACAGCCCAAAAATAACCTGTCCTTATTTTAATATCATTATAATACTAAAAATCACAGCTCTAAGTATGGACAACCCTCCTGAATTAAGACCCTCACACACCGAGCACATGTAGTAAATTTAAGGAGCACTGTGTTTTTAAATCAAAGCGAGAAAAGAGCTGACCAACTGCAGTTAAGAAGAGATAAAAACTAACCAATTTTAGTTAGAAGGATGTGGCAAAGTAGACAGAACTAACATTTTGAATGGTATGAATACACAATGGGACTGAAACAGGGTGTGCTAGCTTTGTGGAATTATCACCTAGCGCCCGTCTGTGCACAGACAAGAAACAATATCTGGGCTCTGTGTGCATATCGGCTTACAAACTCTGCTTGTGAGACAACAGAACAATGTGAGTTTCAGAGCTGGTCAGTTAACGACTAGTCAAAAAACTCTTAGGAAAAACCAAGTTTCCCTGCTAGCTACCATAATTTTGAATTTTACATGTTAGAATTATTTTAATTTCCTTGTAGTCTTGGAAAGCGAACAAACAAACCCTACCCCTCCTAAACCCCACCTGCTTGACACAAACAACATCTAGTGGTATTGCCTGCACCAGCGAGGCTGGCATAGATGAGGAAACAAAATGAAAAAAAATCAATTGCACCCTTTTCTGTAACCTTTTTAAAAAACTATTTGTAGTAGTATTAAATAAATACTTCTAAGTATTTTTTTACTAGAATGAGACTGTTGTGATGTACCATATACTCTTAAAATTCAAAACTGACACAATCTGTGCTACTTAGAACTCCAGGTACCAGTACAAGTTGGGT
>NW_010109903.1:0-16881 GCF_000699245.1 Pterocles gutturalis
ATTCTGTGATTCTGTGATTCTGTGTGAAGGTACATAAACTAGTTGAGTTGTCACATCATGACTCACTTTTAATTTGGGAAATTGTATTTCCTTCTAAATAAAATTAAAGCATCAGCATTTGCTGTAACTAACTGCTCTGCAACAAAAGTGTTTTTCTTTCAAAGGCTTCATTGATATTAGAACTACAGAATCATAGAACTTCCCAGGTTGAGAAGGACCTCAAAAGATCCTCTGGTCCAACCCATCATGGGAAAGGGAAGCTAGATGAGATTATCTAGCATCCTGTCCAATTGCATCTTGAAAACCTTCAGTGATGGAGACTCTATCATGCCCCTGGGGATGTTGTTCCAGTGAATGACAGTTCTTGCTGTAAAAAATTTATTTCTTATATCAAGAGGAGAGTTCTTGATACTTCAAACAGCACCTTGAAATGGGAAGAAACAACTAAACATTTTTACTTCATGAAGGTCTCTAATAATTTATATGGGGAGGTACAGAAGCTGAGTCGTTTGAAAGCTCTTCAAGCCATTTTCAGAAAAGTTTTAGGGACTCTGCAGGGGCAGCATGCTACTTTTGATCTCAACTCTACCTTATTTTCCATTGCTAACAAAGGGACTGACACCACTGGCTGAAATATAGTTGTCTGAATACTTTTTTTTATTCAGTCATCTGTTTATGACAATAGAGTTATTTTATCTACCCTTGAAGGGCAAGAGAGAGACAGGATAAACCACCCCTTAGGATGTAAGGGTAACCATTATGATTAGCAACCCCATGGACAGGGCCTTGCAGGATATCTTCATTTCTCATTGGTCTTGACCAAGCTGAGAATGCTAAGCATGTTATTTGAGAAAAAAATAAATACATTAAATTCTACCAAATATTAAGCAGCCAATCTAGGAAACTGAATGTAAACAATCCATGCAGTGTGATAAATTTAGCAACAGTAAAATGGCTGGTTAGGAAGCTTCTTGGGAAATAAGGACTACAAGAAAATGTCTCAGGATGGGGATAAAAGAGTCCAGTATCAATCATACAAACAAAAGTCAAAATCATACAGATACACAGACAACAGAATAAAAGGGAAGAGGAAGAGGAAAAAATTTGCAATCAGCTTGACAATGAGGAAGTGTGTTTATGTTTCATGACAAAAATGAATTTCTTCGAACCAAGAAGCAGAAGCAATTGCAGGCAGGCTATGGGACTGCTGTGAGGGTTTGTGTAACCTTGAAGTAAAGGTTGACTTAAGATCAACACATTAACAACTGAACAAGTGTCAGAATGGATTTGTTCATCCTTAGAGTCATCAAATAAGGAGCAGGAAATTACATTTTTTGGAAAATCCCCAGCATGAAAAACTAAACATTTGCAAAAAAGCAAGGGAGATACTGCCATTACTATAATCCACAAGCTTCACACACAACCAGCTGTCAGGGTGCTATTTGCTGAAAAGGGACCTTGACAGTATGCTCGTATGCCTGCCTGACCTGCCAAAGACATTACCTAAGGAGGAAGAAGAAGGTTTTATAATGATAGTTAGTACAATGGATCAGACACTCAACTTGAGAAATTGAAGAGAAAACACTGAGAATATGAAATGGAACTACACTGCAACTTCACAGGTTTCAGTAAAGCATTTGATCATGTATGGAAAGGAATACTAGGGACCATGATGAAGACACTCAACATCAGCACAAGAATAGTGACAACCCTTGAAACCCTTTATTACAGTGCAGGGAGTAAAGTCCTTGAAGGCAACACACTGAGTAAGTAGTTCCATATAACAGATGGTATAAGAAAGTGATGTCTCCTATTGCCTCGTCCCTCCAATTGTTGCCTTGAACATGTTGTCAAAGGACTCTGAAAACTTTGAAGGAGTGCTAACAGTTAGAGGTAGTAATATAGGTAATCTGTTCTTTGAAAATGATTTAGACTTGACAGGAGGAATGGGACCGGGATGTGCAAATGAAATGACAAAGCTGGGCAGCATTGCAATGATGTGTGGTATGGAGATCAGGACGAAAAAAGAGCAGTGTAATGACAATGAGGATTACTGACACTGAACAGGAAATAGACATCAAAAGCAAGAAAGTTGAATGAAGGGACTTATTCAAGTATCTCAGTACTACTACCATGAAAGATGGGAAACCTGAAACAGAAATCCAAAGAATTGCCCTCATGCTAGCAGTGCTTACAGTCCAAAATACAACCTGGAAAGACAAGAGCAACCTTAGTAGATCCAAGAGAAAAAAAAAAAAAAAAAAAGGAAATTTTACAGAAATATTGTGTTCTTGAGAGCATGAACAGTGTGAAATGGGTGAAACTCAAAGAGCAGCAACAGAATGAAGAATACAAGCCTTTGAATTCAGATGTCTCTGCAGAATTCAATGGATACCATATACAGTGCACAGAACTAACAACTCTATTACAGAGAAGCAGGATCTGCAGTAATTGGATCCCATGAGCCTCTACTAGCAGCAGTGCAAAGAGAGAAGTTGGAAAGGTTCAGCAATGTGACTAAAGCAAAAGACCTAGGGAAAAAAAATGAAGACAAAAGAGGAGGAGCTGTTTGTGGACAACCTAGTGAAAAACATTGCCAGAATCTGGACAGGAAAATCTCTAGCAGAACTTCTTCAAGCAGTTAAAACCTCCTCACTGTGACCCAGCCAGCCAGAGGAGAGGAAAGGGATTATCGCAGCACAAAAATCTGTTATAAAACCCATCAGTACAGAATTTCTAGGAAGCCATGTCAGTGTTACTATGTTTTATAAATAGGTAAGACATATTTTTTCATTCTTTACTGCCTTTCTTCTTTCTTGTATTTGTTCAACCTGCAGTCTGGCTGCAGTCACACTACCAGACACACAAGCACACACGACAGTCTCTCATCCAGGAAAAGAGTAGAAAGGAATTTAATAAGACAGGACAGGCTGTGTTGATCAGGTGCAGGGCATGGCCAAATGGGTGTACCAACCTTCAAACTATTTACACAAAACTACCCCTTCCTCCCCCTCCATTTTCCTCCCCAAACCACCTTGAACTCTGTTTTCCCACCTTTAATTCCTTCCCTAAACATCCCACAATAAGTCTTGTGCAATTCCCAAGCGTTCTTGCCCTGCACCACATGACATGTCTCACGTCCCTAGGCCGTGCCAAGCCCCAAGCCCCAAAGGTACTCTGATGTTGACTCATCCTGATGAGTTTCATGCCTGGACAATGTGGTTGAGGCTGTCCTGAAACAGGCCTGGGAAGGGCCTGGACAGAGTGCTACTTCCTCTGAGACCTTAATTTGGGTTCCCACTTGCCATTGTCCTCCTGTCTGGGTTTGTGGAGATGGGCCTTTCATGGGCTGATGGCTCCTGCGATTGCACTGGGGTAAGCCAGGGCACAGCATTATTTGGGTTCCACCACCTGCCTCTGTGTTCCTTTGTGGGGGTATAAACAAGCTTTTATCACACAACCTAACGATTAAAATTGGCTAACTGTCATATTATGTTACCTCCCCTTCTGCTGAGTAAAGTAAGAGATTGTACTTCTGACTTCTACCTTTTATTTCAGTTTAATTTTAACTTTTGCTTCACAGCACCTTCTACAGAAGCATCCCAGAACAGGTTGGTTCTCAACCTGTTAGAAACAGACCTGGATTCAGTTTGTTTTCTCATGCCTTTTCTTCTGTAGTTGTATATCTAGCCACAGTCTGTCACTGCTGTATTCATTCTCTCTGTGCTTCTTTTGTATCAGGAGAACTTATACGAGCACCTTTTACTGATGTTGGTGAAAAACTTGTGATGTAAACAGAATCCAGGACACTGGAATTGTGAATGCCCATAACTTAAAGTGTTAGACAGAAATGCACCACCTCGGATGTTCCTGAGCTCCTCCAACTCAGAAACACCATCCTCAGGCTACCTCTGAAGCCAAATTTCAGATGGATTCAGTATGCTGTCACGAAATTTCTCGGACGATGATAGGCATTGCTTATATGATCTCTCTTCCTAAGTCACCGGATATATTTGGGTTAAATTGGGTTCTATAATAGTCCCAATACACTTTTTTTTTTTTAAAGAGTTTTAATTAGCACGCCAGCACAAGGAATATCTATTTGAAATTCATGCTGAATATGTCTACCTGCTGCGCTTCATTTCGAATTTGAATGCTTTTATCTTTGTACTATGCTGCACCATCCACACAAGAGTCTTGGGGGAGTCCAATGAAACCCCTTCCTAATTTTACTTTAAAATCATTAGTCCCTGCAAGGGCCTATCTGACGTGAAGCACACAAAATATATTATGGCTTTTTTTTTCTTGATTCTTTGGTGAACAACTACTGATTCTTAATGAACAAAGAGGAAATGAAGGTTAACTAATTCTCAACCAAAGGTTATGGTGAGTCACCTAAACGTGGAATATCATTAAGCAGGAAAGAATGAAATAAATCAGAGTAATTTATTTGATTTGGGCCTTACCAATTGCTTTGAATCCACAAAAATAAAGTTAAAATAAGATGTGCCCTGGACATTCTGTGTTACTTACATGCAATAATAAATAACAGATTTGCATTATTTTTCCCACAAAAGTGGGGTATTTGATACATATGGAGGTTTTGCTAAAACTGAAGGTTCTGATCCAAGCCAGGTCCTGACCTTGCAGTCTTTTCTTATGTTAATGGCCCTTCAGCTTCAACAGAAAGTCAATGGGATTATTTTTGTCAGTAAATATTACTGCTACATATAACTATGGTACATCTTGTGGTGTTTTTTCTTGGGTTGGATGAGGAGATAAAATTCTAATTACTGAGGAATCCACATGGTGTCTTCTTACTCTTCTGGTTCAAAAAGAAGCTAAGTGGGTCAGAAATCTTAAAAAGTTGGTTACTGTAAAGGAGAAGTAAGAAATCAATGACAAGTTATACTAGAGACGGAAGCTATAAAGGAAAGGTTGGGTTGAAGATGGGACTCCAACAGAGCTGTGGGAGACAGGAGCAATAATATAGCTGAGAGCAAAATGTGAAACTTGGTTCAGAGGCCAAGAACAACTGTTCAACAATACAGCAAACACATTTTTTCCACCCTTATTGTGCAACTGAAAAAAAATCTAGATCCTTTCAGAAATGTTTTAATTTTATGTATCCACCAACAGAAAACTTCCCAGTGGAACAAATACATTGCATCCATTTCCAAAACAACAAAACCGGTGCACAACCAGCCAAGTGCCTAATGACTATTGCTGTTTCTACAGCTCTGCCTGTGTGTGGTACTCCTGTAGTAGTTTCTTGTTTTCTTTGTGTGATTTCCCTGAATTCTATAAATAATGTCTACAGGCTTTCCCTCTATACGGTTTGTGTCACCTATTTTTAATTTGTCTAATGCAGAACCAGAAGCAGCAAAATGATATTTCATAAATAAAGAGTTCTAAGCAAATGCTGCAGGAATTGCTTTAAAAAATATCTTTTCAGAGGTACTGAATAAAGCAGACTATATTTTGCTTTGTTTTAATGCGCTGTCAGTGATTTATTAGACTACCACAAATAAGACAAATATTTTCAGTATCAACAAGCACTGGGAATTCTTGCAGTCGTTCAGCACAAAGGTTTTCAGCACTTTGTGCTGAAATGGCAATGGGAGAATTTAAAATGCTCAATGACCTGCAAGCTCCAATTCTACCTGCATACTTTGCTGTTGTAGCATTATTTAGATAGCATATGAAGTAAAGCATGTAAAAGTCTAGCTGTTTAATGGTCTATGCAAGCTTTTTATTTCCTCTATGACACTTCTTTGCCTTCCTCAAAGTTGATCTTTGGTCTTCTGTTTAAATATGCTTCTTATTATTTTAAGCAAATCTAAGGTTATCTAGGAGCAGCCATGACATAGACTTGCTGGTAATTTAAAATTTCTAAACGCTACTGTCCCTCAGCTTCTTCTAAATTTGAACTACCTTTGAAAATGATGGTCTTGAACTCCCGTTTTATAAATAACCTATTGGTTTAATGGATTTCTTCTGTCTGGCATCAGCTGAAGAGCTGACAAAGGTTTCTAGACGTGAATAATGCTTTCTGAGTAGAGCTAATTCTATATTCTCTTCCTAAAGTCTGACAGATAGACAGACGGACAGCCGGACAGAAGAAGTAGTTGTTAAAGTAAGCTCACATAATTGCAAGTGATGAAATTACTGGGCATTAGTAGGATTCTGATCTGAAATAAGAGACTGATCTGAAGCGAGACCGTTCAATCTTCTGTCTACTTGAGTTACAAAAGAACAGATTAGCTCACCTTTTTGACTATACTGATACATTCTACTATACCTCAGCAATGAGAGCACTTGTAGTCAGCCACTGCCAGTTAGATTGACTTACTACATTGCAAAAACATGACAATTTGTAAATCTGTGATTGTATTCAGAGACAAGGGAAACTGGGTCCTTTCCGTGTTGATGATGCACTCATGCTGAAATTTAATACTGAAAGCTTAAACTTTATGCTCCTTTACTGATTTAACATTTGTTGCTCTGGCAGGAACATACCTATTGTGAATACATAACATGAAGTTAGAAGTGGCAAAGGATCAATTTAGCTTGCAGAGTACAATGTGTGGGCTGTGAATTTCTTCTCTAATCAATGTTTCACAGATACTGAAAGCCTGCAGCATAAAAAATATTTCAAAATTTCTAACAGGGAGCTGCTTCTTTTCTGTATGTTTAAAGAAGCATTTGTAGAGAACTGACCTGAAGTATTTTAAAGCTGAAACAATTTTTTAAGTATGATCTGGGAGAGAAAGAGAGGGAGAGGGCACTTTCCATTAATACTTGTGCCTTCCATGGTATTCAAAGTTCCCATCATTCTCCCTGTGTTTTGGAAAACATGCATCAGGAATTTGTACACTGAGAATGTGTTGGAAGAAGACTTTCTTTTGCTTCAACAAAAGCCATCACAGATTAAAAGCTTTAACAGTCTTGATCCAGTGAGAGTGGGTTTTTTCACAACATTGCAATGATTTTCAGTAACAATTAGAGGCAGAAAAGGTGCAAACTTGTGTTTTATATGACTTGCACTTTCTCATGGCAGATGGAACTGCACAGAAACTTTTACAAGTTCCTCAATATGTTGTCTCCCACTGGCACTCTGCCTATGGTATACCATCCTCAGAGCTTAGCTGCATGATACAGTCCCAATGGCACTCTGTAAGTGAAAACACACTTTTGGAGTGTTTCAGTGACCTTGATTGCACTAGGCAGGTGGGCCCATTTCAGAAGTGCCAAAGCAGCTCTATAAAAGGACTGAGGTGGCCATTCCAAGTCTGTGATTTAAGTAATTTTAATTAAGCTCTACTCCAGAGCACTGCTGCTTACTTCTCTGCCCTGCTTACCAATTTTTTACCTGCAGTTGCCAACACTTTAGCTCAGCAAAGCCTAGTCATTGATAGTTAAGACCCTAAGCAAATAAAAATTATTTTCCCCATTTACGGTCAAAATAACCACTAATGTAAACAACTGGGATTTCTGCCCCTCTTCCTCTCCAGCCCTCCCCTGGATATTTAACTGGTGAAACTATTGGTGAAGATTTAAGTGATAGTCTGCTAGGCATTTTACTCCCAGGCTATCACTGCATTTATTGCATATAAATGATGCTCGCATTGCTCATGCCTGTTCCATATTGTTTAAAACTGATCTCATCATTTCCTCAGCTTTCTATTCCCTCCAGTGTGCCTGGAGTTCTGATTAGTAATTTACCACAGAGTTCCATAACAGTGAATACTCTACTGCTGCTGTTAATTAAATCTATGTGGGTAACTATTCACTCACAAGAGACAATCATTGCAGCAAGATATTGTCAGGCCTGAGGCTTTGCACTAATAGAATCTGTACATATCCCAAAGGTGATATGTTCTGTATCTGGAGAGGAAGCAGTGAGCCAGATCTTCTAACATATCCAGCTGCTGATTCGGTGAATGAATGCCAAGGGGACAAGCTTCAAAAGACAACATTTCTAAGACTGAAAGATGGGCAGAATAAGAGCAAAACAATATGGATATTTTATCATTCTTGATATAATGTCATCTCATAACCTGAGATTTAGTCCCTGTTTCTTTTAACTTTAATTTGGGACACATGACTGACATGGAGTGCTTTAAGTTGTTAAAATTAATCATTTAGATGGATGTCAGACAAAGCGAATGGTATTGTTATATCAGGAGCATAGATGAGTTGAGGAGACACATGGTAAAATTGGTTTATATCACAATATTGAAGAACTACATAGAGGAGCTTTAAAGAAACTACTGACAATTTGCCATCAGTTAGTTTCAGTGGTGACCCACAAAACATTCCCCTATCAGATAATGATAGATTTTGCCATATTTGACGTATTTTTCTAATGTGTGTCAGGAGGTTATGCACATCACAGGAAAAATGAAAAATTTTAAAGGTTATCATTGTCTTCACTAGGCCCACCACATTAACAAAGGGACTGTCGCCTCCAGCAGGCAGCTGCTGCCTCACAAACTCTGCACATGAATTGCTGCAGTGCAGGCATCTGCAGCAAGATCTAGTCTATTGTTAGGAAGGAATGCCTTTTGTCATGAGTTAGCATTAACTGGGTTACACAAATGGTTTAGGTACTATAAAAGCATAGCTTTTCTTCTTATTAAAAGTTATAAAAACTGTATATTGTCTTCCAGTCTAGAAAGTGAGTGATTAAAATTTATCTTTCTTCATACAGATGTAATTATCTTTATATATGCACAAGGGGATTTATAATAACTAATAAAACAAGAATTATTATAATGAATTAAGAAAATACCTGGTTAGCAGGCAATGGAAATCGTCATCACAGACTTTGGAAGATGTAGTGAGGTTAAACTATGTTTTCGCAAATATACATAATGCTAGTACACTCAATGCTTTAACTGTTCAGAGAACCATTTTTATTATTTATGCAAACATCACTGTATCTATTGTAAATAATCTATTTGCCTTGTTTAATAGATAAAGATGAATAGGATGAGAACAGATTAGTTCCATATACATAAATAGGTCTCTATATACCTAATAGATAGTGATGTATATATATAATTAATAATACATATGTCCTGGGTTAAGCTGAGGCAGAGTTAACTTTCTTCATCATAGCTAGCAAGAGGCTGTGTTTTGGATTTGTGGTCAGAAGAAAGCTGATAAAAAGTGACGCTTACGCAGCTGCCAAGGTCTTTCAGCTTCTCTGGCTGTCTGCAAACAGGAGAAGCTGGGAGGGAGCACAGCCCCAGTTACTAGCCCAGGATTTGATCTTAGGTTCGGGACTGAGACCCAAAGTGGCCAATAATCTATTCCATAACATACACGTCATGCCCAGTATATAGCTGAGGACCCTCCAGCGGCTCGCCCTTTTGTCCCAGGTCACCTTTTCGCTCTGGATCATCTCGCTCCAGGTGGTCCTTCTCCCAAGACCTTCTCTCCCCACGGTTAGCTCTCGTTCTGGGATGCTCGGACTGTTATCTCTGTTCTGTGAGTCCAGTTTTGGGACTCTCCCTGCTCCGGGATCATTGGCTGGGAACAGGCTGAGCTTTGTTCATCAGGTGGGGGAGCAGTATCACTGTGTATCCCTCATTTGTATATTTGTATATAGTATTATTTTCAATATTATTGTAGTTTAGTTATTAAATTGTCCTTATCTCAACCTAAGAGTCCTTTATTTCCCTTTACCCCTTTAATTCTCTCCCGTATCCTCGGGTCGGGGGGACAGGAATTGAGTGAACAGATGTGTGTGTTGGCCCCCAGCCAAGGGCAAACCCATCACAACATATCTTATATAAAATATACCTGATAAATAGTTGTATATATCTGAAGAGGAGGACAACTAAATTAGTAGACATTACTACAAAATCTGGAGACAAGAAGTTTCCTGGAAACAGGTGATAGTTTGGATTTGTGATGTCAAACCATGTAAACCTTCAAGGTCTAATCCAAACTGGTCACCTAAGCCACATCAGTAACCACTGCAGTAATTAACTCTAGAAGAAGATTTGTCACACCTATCGTGGGCATTTATTTTAGGATAGTTCCTATGGCTCTTTCTACACATATCTATCACTGCAGTGGTCAGCAGAGCCACCTGAACTGCACACTATTCAAGATAAAAATGTATGAGCGACTGGCACGATTCCTCTTCTGAGCTCTTTACAGCTTCAGATTTTGTTTCTTTTCGAGGACTGGAAGAGCTCCGACAGGTTAAGGTTTTGATCGCTGGAGGGAACCAGAGATGATTCACTGAGGTACTTTGATGTCAGTGGGTACAACTCAAAGTGCCTCTGTGGCAAATAACAATTGCCAAGGGGAAGCTGCTGTTGATATAAAGCAAATAAAACAAAGAAGAAAACGGTAGCTTTGATGATTTAATAATTTAGGTTTTGTATCAGGATCTTGTAAAACTGTTGCAGGTGCTGGGATGGGGACTGCGTGGGCTTCTGAGCGTTGATAAGGAGTGGAGCTCAGCACTTTCTACCATGTCTATTTTTAATGCACATTTCAGAAGCACATTGTGAAGAAACTCTAGTAGACACAGAATCCGCAGGAGATTTGGTCACAGTCATTTTTTCTCTTTCATGTGACTTGTGTGGATTCTGCTTCTCTGGCACACGAAAGCCAACAAGCATAGTACTAATGGTGTTAAACACCACTTGAAAAAGCCTGTGAATACATATCTAAGGATCACTTCACGATACACATACCAAAGAGAGTACTTTCTGACTTATTATCCTATATCAATGTTTTTCTATGAGATACATATTATATACTGCATATACACACATTGTATCCAGATACAAAATGAGACAGCAGCCAATTTAAAAACATCCAGAAGCAAGTAGAAACTGAACTGGAAGGCCTTTTTTTTCCCTAAATAGTAATATTTATGTGGCCAAAAATGAGGCCACAGTTACTTACTTCAACTGTTGTTCTGCAAAGTGCTCCTGGCTTTAACACTTTGAGAAAATTAGTAGCTAGTTCAATGGAGAAAGTATTTGTTTTACAAATCTTCTTTTAAGGATTGGTCTCTGTAAATTTTTATTTGGTAAATTAAACACCCAAAATCACTTCTAGTGGAACACAGTCTGGGGGTGTGGGAGATTCCAACCCTGTGGTCTTCAAGAACGCTACTGAGAATGATGCAAGGAGAGATTTCTAAGATACTAATGTAATTTCTAAGATAAATTACAAGTGGAAATTACTCTGAGAATTCTGTTTACCCAATACCTGTGCTTATACATAAATTGCCAAAATTAGTCTTTCAAGTTTGATGAATCAAAATACTTTTCCTTAAAAGGCTTTTGAGTCCCTGTCAGCTGCAAGTCCTTCAGAGGTCATGCATTTCCAAGCCTGTTGAGCTATGACCTCCATCTCCCAGAAACAGAACGTGGACCCTGTATTTGTTTCACAAAACATAACTGGTTCCTAAAGGTTGCTTTCCTCCAGCACACTGTGTTTTAACATGGAATTTCTTAACTAAAGCAAAACCTCTCCTCTGCCCCCTGCCATTATACAGGAGGCAAAACTAAGACATTCCCCTTTCCTTTTTAAAAAAAAAAGAACAAAACAAAAAAACCACAGATGGAAAGTGAATAACTGAATGCTTTGCTTCTTCTTTTTGCCATCTCTGTCTACAACTTTAGGAGGCTTCTCAGCTTTTCTTTCTGAATCACATTAATTTCTTTACCATGCTTAGTACTCCATTGGACAGTTACAGTGAGCACAAGGGGAAAAAAAATTGCCTTTGTTAAATTGTTAAATTGTGAATTAGCTGTGCTTTGTGGAAGGTGGGAAGAGTAAAAGTTATATCTTGATGACAACAATTTAAAAATAGTTAAAAACAAAAGTCAGTTATAAAATTCTGCTTTTGAGTTCATTAAGATATTTCTTCAAGCTGAACAAAGCAATCTCAAAGACAAATCAGTCATTTCTTAGGTGTTATAATTTTCTTCCAATACAATAATCTCTACCTGCTTTCTATGTACGTTATATGTACAAACAGGAAAAAATATTTTTTCAGTCTATTTCTCATTGACAAGAAAGATTTGTTAATCATTATTTTTCTATTACTCTAATTTACAAAGCATGGTGACAAACTGAGCAATGATTGAAGGATGAAAAAGAGGAACAGCATAACACTGCATTTTAGCTGAGCAGCTGAGCCAGCAAATCATATATATCTACAGTATAACAGCTTGTTATTTTTGCTGGCACCCATTCTTGCTGTTCCACCTCAGAAAATTATGACTCCTAGTTTTAAAAGAAATTCAAAGATTAATGATGGAACATGTTTAATAATGAGACACTCAGCATTTCACTAAGATTGTGAAAAGCAAATAAATATGCCAAGCTCTCTGTTCCATCAGCAATGACAATTGCCATACCCAGAGTTCAGTTTCATCATTCCTTAGCAGTGCAAACTCTTTATTTACCTTAAAAGGGAGAGATTCTTACACATATTGAAGTCCAGCCTCTCTGATTTGTCTGTTGAAACATAACTTTTGAGTGTTGAGTTTCATTTTGATTATTGCTCAAAATCTTAATTATGTTGTATTCTTGAAGCCTTTACTCAATTGAATCTTACATGAGTATTTGAGGACCAGTAGTACATCAATGAGTTTATAAATTTCTGACTCACCAGAATTAGCATGCTGGATCACAAGTGGCTGCCTCTAATCTAGAAGAGCTGTATCAAACGCTTCAGCAAAAGGTACACAGAAGCTAGAAGTAAGTGGACATGGCATAACATGCCCACTAAACTGTTTCCTATAGGCTTTTACTCAGAAACCCCAAAACTTTTCTGCTTTCCAACATTTCCATTTCTTTATTTTAATATAATTACAGTTACACTGGATAATCTTATCCTCTTTTAAAGAAGACACTCTACAAAATGCTATGCAAACTTAATTTTTGTGGACATGACCACTAGGAGCAAGGAACAGCTTTCATAATGCCTTCAGGAATGTTTTTCTTTCCTGTATCATATCTGATTTGCTTAGGTAATTGGTTAGATAGATCCATAGAATTAAATCTTATGTAAGAACATCAAAGTATTTCCTATATAATTCCAGGCATTTCCTCTGTGATCTGTCAAGCAGTGAGATAAAAGCCCTGCTACTATGCTTTTTGCTGGTTTTGATTTGAGAACAAGAAAGACTATGGAATTTCAATGAGATGAGAGCAACTCATTAATTCTGCAGACACTTGCTTTTCGTGCATTCATGCTGAACTTCAGGCAGGCGACTGAGGTGCCTAATTTAGGACTGTGTCTTACTGTGTCTTATGCACATCTTTTGTGACTGTTACTGGAGAGAAAGGGAGAGAGATGCACCTCCAAAGAATGGTCCAGATCTTGGATGGTTTGAGCTGGTCTCCAGAATGGTCTAATTTTTTTTCCTGATTACCCAAGCAGAAGACCAAGGCAACAAACAGTCATGATCAGTTGGAAGAGTGAGGGAGAGTCCAGATAGAAGCTGTCTAATAATAGTTTCTGGATTAGTTTCATAAAGTCTTCTGCATTTCCTCATTCAGCATGCATTAAAAATCCATAAGAAATTTAAAAATTTTATTTTATGTCTATCTATCTATCTGACTAAATGCTGTTTTTAAGGTAATGACAAATTTTAAAAAGGGAGGAAGGATGGGGCATGACTCTCTCTTCTTACATTGCCCAGTTATCCCTAATTAAGAACTGTTTGTAGATCCATTCAACACACTGACTGAAGTAGGAAGAGCACTGAAAGGAGACAGGAAAAAGAAGAATATGAGGAGATTCAAATCAGAATGAAAATTAAACCATTTTTGGCCTCTGATATCCGGCATTCCAAAAAAAGAGAAAAAGTTTCTAAATGAGTTCGAAAGGGAAACACAGACACTAACAAAATGAAAGGAGACTTACTGATATGGGAAAGAGGGAGTATGTAGCTGGTAGGACTTGTAAATGAACAGTCATGCACAACAAATGTTAACAGGTATGAGAGACTACTGGATTCAGTGACTAGATTGAAAGGCACATAGCTCATCTTCATCTTTTTCTGATTGTCCTGCTAAGATGATAGCAAAACAAAACATTCAGAGAAGTTGACATAAGCCCTAACACACTGTCAAAAAATCTCTAGTATTAAAATAACTTTATATGGGAGGCAGAGTGAAGCACATAAAATTAAGAAATGCTTGAATTCAGATTGTCAATGTAATCTAAACTCTGTCTCAGTGTCCCTTTATCTTATGATAGTTCTTAATTGCACAGTGACATATGCCCTGCTTACCTAAATTGGACACATACTGATATACCTAAAATTCAAGTGTAGTTATTCAACATTCTGCTTACAGCCTGTCAGTAGGCAGGTAGCTTTCACACCTGATTCTGTCACTGCAGGAGCTGAATGGTCCCTGGGGTGGTCTGTTTCACCCCATTGACCTCGGAGAAAGTGGAAAGTGGAGGCACCTCAATTAAGTGCCTACAGCATGATGGGATGAATAATGGCAGGAACAGGACTGATTTGGTTCAGAGAAGCATCTGTCAGAATGAATGGTGCAGGTTTAATGAGCAACTAATCAATATTTGGTATTCTCACTGTGGGTAAGTGAGCGAGCACATGCCATCTTTGCTGAACACACCTAATTTTCCTATCCATGTAGAATAATTAATTTCCTCATTAGTATTTCCATGGTGTTCCTCACTGAAGTATCTGAATTACTCATAAAAATTAATTGGTGTATCTTCTTAACACCCTGTGCAAGATGGCACACAGAGGCAAAGACTCTCAGGATATGTGATGCTCAGCACTGTAACATCTAAGAGTTATCTACGGTGCCTGTTGTGAAATTCATATGGTTGAATTATCCTCCCAGGTCAATTTACATTCAATGGAAGACAGTGAGTGTCTTAAACTAGAGCTCACATTTGCCAGGACACTGCGGGTTAGGAGGCCCAGGCTGACCAGCTAAATAGTACTAAGGCATGGATACGTATGTCTGAAATTGTCTCAGGTGGCTGCCTTGGGGATTCAGCAAGACTTCTCTGTGAAACCTCTTTTGAGCTTACACACATAGCCCATTCTCTAAGCAAGGTATATAGTGTGTTCACCTCAAGAACTAGCCCATCCTACACCTAGAGATGGGAAAGGAACACCAGTGTCTCAGATTACCATATAGGATCCATTTTAATAGATTACATATGGGAATGCCTGGCAGGGGTCTAAGGAATCCTAAACAGCAGACCCATAGACCAAGGTGGAAGGATATTAGAAAGAATATATACCAGAAAATCAGCATAGTTAGGCCCAGGGGCATGTATTTTTTGAATCTCAAAGGGCTCTGGTTAAGCTTTTTGACTCCTGTATTTGCTGAGATTAATCCTTTGCAGGGCCTTTCCTTGAAGCCTTCTGTGCCTGCAATCATTTCAGGTACCTAAGCAAGGTAGGTAGGGTTGTCTTGCATTGCTCCTAAATTCTGACTAGGAGGCATTTCAGATGCCTTATGCTGCTGGAGAGGTTAAAGTTACAAAGTCTCACTACCTGCTATTACCTGAAGAGCAAGAACACTCATGTGTGAAGCTGTTCTGGGGCATCTGGCATGCTGTAACTGATTGTCATCTTCCATTCCATTCCTGGAATGAATAAGGCAGCAAACTTACAGGCAAAAGTTTTCTTTATTACAAAGTGCTTTTCCATCCCCTCAGGAGCTCTCTTCTCTTAGATAGGAACCTTCTGTATTCACACAGTTCTGCCTCATTCCCATACAAAATGTTGATGTTGCAGTGTTTGCACCTACCTACAACTATTTTCCCACCATTTACCAGCTCCTGACAAGAAACATCTTCCAGAAATGCTCCCTGTACTGGTTCCTAGTTTCAGTTTTTCATCTGCTCAGTCTCTGCTCCCTGTTCAGTACCACGTTTGACTTTATCTTTCCCATTGACCAGATCATAGAATCATGCAATCAGAAAATGGTTTTGGTTGGAAGGGATCTTAGAGATCATCTGGTTCCAACCCCCCTGCTATGGGCAGGGACACCTTCCACTAGACAGGTTTCTCAAAGCCATCTGCTGTTTTCCCCTGCACTTGCTGGTTCTGAAGCTCTTCTCTATATCAATGACTGTGAATATTCTTGTATCACTTCTTCCTACAAGTATTTTTATATTTTCAACCTCCTTTTGACTGCAAAAATAAAAAAATTATGCCAGGCCCATCTGTGGCAATGATGGCTGGTACCATCACTGGAAACAATGGCCTGATTATGAGAACTACTAAAATGAAAAATTTTATCCTATGCATATCCAAAACAAGTAACATTTATACTTCAGTGGTGTAATAAAACGTGGAAGAAACAGAGCTAAAAAGTCATCAGAGTGGACCATGATATTTATGTGATATGATCAGGGTTGCAGAAAGAGTATATAAAATTCATGCCCTGGTTTTGGCTGAGACAGAGTTAACTTTCTTCATAGTGGCCAGTGTGAGGCTATGTTTTGAATTTGTGCAGAGGAGAAGGGTGATAACATACTGATGTTTACAGTTGATGCCAGGACAGTCAAGGACTTTTCAGCTTCTTTGCTGTGCCAGTGCCTGCAGGGGCAGAAGAAGCTGGGAGGGAGCACAGCCCCAGCTACTAACCTAGGATTCCACCTTAGGTTTAAGACTGAGAACAAAATTGGCCAATGGTATACTCCATACCATGCACGTCATGCCCAGTACATAGATGAGACTCTGGAGGTTCTCCCCCTCTCTCTCAGGGTCATCTCTCACTTTCTCAGTTGGCTCTCATTCTCTCGGATGCTCAAACTCTTATCTCTTTTCTGGGATTGCAGTTTTGTGACTCTCTCTGCCCAGAGATCGTTAGCCAGGAATGGGCTGACCCTTGGTC
>NW_010109904.1:0-15711 GCF_000699245.1 Pterocles gutturalis
TTCCGTGGCCCGGGACAGAGGGGACTTCATAAGCTTGAAGAAAGGGGAAAACGCATTGCTTTGCAGGGGGGCTGGGAAGGCTTTGGCTCCTGCATGCGTGTTCAGTTGCCAGCGAGCTGCCGGGATTGGAGGAGATAGTTCAGAAGTTTGCACTGTGTGTTTTCTTCCTGCGACTGGTGAGTGGGAGGAGAAGGAGCGCTGCGTGTGTGGGGAGATGCCGCTTTGCAACGGGAGCGATCCTTGGGGCTGCAGTCTGTTTTCAGCAGACCCTGGATCCTGCTTGCTTTCCAAACCCTTGCCTGGCACGTTTTCTGCATTGCTTTCAAAACATCACCATAGTCCAAACTTCCTTAATGCTGCGTCAGTTTCTGTGCAGCTGTTCAGTGCTCTGGTCTGAGAAAGCTGGGTGGTTGGTGTCGCTTGTCCAGATGCTGAAGGCTGTTCTGGGCCATCAGCGGTTTCAGAGAAGACAGGGCAGCTGCTATTGCTGCTGAGAGCTCAGTTTCATCTTGAGCGTGATAGCTGATCGTGTGCATAGCTACAAGTGGCTCAACAGTTGTGTTCCCGTGCTAAGAGATTAATAGAGAAAATTAAGAACGGGTGAAAGTTTGGTTTTTTATTTTTTTCCTGGTCGTTGTCTTCAAGATTTTCAGCAAAGCAACAGCAGAAAGCTTTGAGTATCGAAAGGTCAGAAGATGGGGCTTTTTTGATGTCCGCTCTGAATAGTCCACGGGCCTTTATGGCTATATGAGCTGATTGTAATTGCAAGAGCCAGCTTCTTTAAAAGTTCCTGAATCAGAAGTTATTACTTCAAAATATGCTTCCAGATGTGTAATGTTAGTCTTAGAAAGATCAGAATTTATCCCATAAGGAGACTTTTCTGCCTTCATTAATCCTGTGCTTAACTAAGCCTGTGGAAATGAAAATTTTAGGAATGCGAAGTCTGCTGTGCAAGAACAAGTGACTTAATGAGGAGATGATGAGGGATGGACTGAGACCCAGTAAATTATTTACCAAATGATGGCTCTCCTTGCACTTTGTGCCTTGCATTTAGATTTTCTGGCAAACCCTTTGGTACTTTTAGAGATGATGATGGAATGCCCATACTGTGACTCCACAGTTAGTTACTATGTCACATTTAGGGCATTTTTATAATATTTACCCTGGTAATAAAAAGCAGGGCAAGGGGAATTCACAATTCTATGTTAAGGGTGTTTCTGTCCAATCTAAGTCCCTGCCGGCTGTAGGAATGGGTAGCTGTTTCCTCTTATAAAGCTTCAGGCTGTTCAGGGCAGTATTTGTTTTAGCAAGTTTAAGACCAGGTAAACATCTGCAGTTCCGCTTTTTCAGGTACAGCAAGGGTATTCACTGGTTCCGTCAAAGTCCAGTACTGTTTATTGTACAACAGAAATACTGCAGAAAGTCATAAACTACCCATTATTTTCTCCTAGACACGCAGGTGATGAATCAGACCTGGCAAGATGAACAAGTGGTCTTGGTGCTGTTATTTCTTCCAGGCAGTGAAATTTCAAAAAGCCTGTATAACTGTATGCTCGTCTTAGGATATTTGCAATAATCCCCTTTCAGTGGTTCCAGGGGAACATCACAGCTAGTTTGAACATACAAAATCTCATTTTCTTATATCGTTCATAGTGCATGCTATGAAATGCTTCATATTTCCAACTGTCATAGCAATGGCTTTGACCTTGTTTGCAAGGAAGAAAACCAGTGCAAGTCTTCTGGTATAACTGAATGATTCCAAAACACATGGACGCTACTCTGGAGTAGATTGCGAATGGGATCTGTTCCAAAATGGTCTACTTTGCAACAGCATTCGTCATCACATTTTAGGCAGATAAGGTCTTGAATTTGATTTCACAACGTGTCTGTGTGTCCTGCAGGAAGCTATTGAATATCACATTTGCTGAAAGATGTTGTGTCTATCAGAAGGCAAGATTCAGATTATTTGATACCCTGCCCAGTTTATCCTGAAGGACAGAGCCTGAGTCACGCTTTGTAAGACATCTAAGGGTACTCGGGATACTTACCCTAGCAGCACCTGAAGTTGCTCTGGATTGTATGGCCATAATGCCTGCTGATTTCCTCAGTCAGTTGCACATATGTACCTGTTGATAGGTTTGGTTTTACAGATCCACAAATCCCGCTCTTTCATCCAGGCTCTGCACCATTTGGCTTGAAAAGCTTCGTGGGATGTACAGGTGTGGGTGCAGAGCAGGATTTGTTGCAGTGCTGAGAGCAGCGCACGAAGGCTTGCTAACAGTAGTCCAGACAGGCTCAGCAGAGGTGTTACTGCACAATAACTCGCTGACAATAACCATACACCAAAACCTCTGGTCCCTGTGCACCACTGGAGGGCTTTGCATGTCAGCTGCATGCACATGCATCTCCTTGCCAAAATCTTACCCGGAAGCCGTACTGATGAGGAACAAGAAATTCACTCTTCATGTGGGTCTTGGACCATTATGTGACTTCCAGTTTGCTTTCTGAAGTTTTTTAACTTTGAACAGTCTGTGCTCAAGAACACCCCTCAAATTAATGTCAGTTTCTTATTTTAAACCACCATTTTTATTATGCAGTCTTTCAATTCCTATTGCTCATTTCACTGCAGTGTTTGAGTATCTGCTAAGCACTTCTGGATTTATTACATTTTTTGCTCAATAAGAGAATGACATCCAAATTTCAGATCTTGGTTCACTCATTATTATTTAGCTTCCTGAAAGCAAATGTAGAGTAATTAAGCCTTTGTGTTGAGATTATGAAATTCAGATCTGGGATTCTTTCCAAAAGCCAGTAGTGGTTCTCTCATTTCTCAGTTGGCTGAACAGGAATTATTTTAAATGAACCATACACGGGATGTCTTTTATTGTTGTTGTCTTTTAGGTTATTAAATGCAAGGCTGCTGTTGCCTGGGAGGCAGGTAAACCTCTTTCCCGTGAGGAGGTGGAGGTTGCTCCACCAAAAGCTCATGAAGTTCGTATCAAGGTAATTACATCAATCATTAGCTGTATGCATTGCATTTTGGGAGACTTAAGGATTAAAGCTGAACAGTTTGTTTACCAAAAAGAAATGCTGAATGGATAGCATTAGTTCATTAGTATCTCATCTGGCTGTTTAGATCATCTATGTATGAAAAACACTTCTGATTTCTACTGGTTGCACTTCACAGTCTGGTCTAAAGATCATGGGTGGTCTTGGGGATCAATTCCAGTTGTTACAGACTAAGCTCCCACAAAACATCTGCGCTAAGAACCCCTTTGATCCTGTCTGAAGGGCAGCAGCGTGTGACCTGTTGCAGCCGTGTAACATGCTGGATTTTACTTCAGTCAGGCCATAAGTTGCTGGCTGCTGAGCTGCGATTGGTCTCTTGGATTCCCCGTACCCGAGTTTCTCATTTGATCAGGACTTTCCAGTAACCCGTATCTGCCAAAAAGTATACATTAAGGTGAAATTTATCTCTGTGGAAAGGGCCTCTGCTTGATGCCTAAGACTTAAACTGGATTCATGCAGTACAGAGAGTTCTGTGCGGTCTATCTGGTCATTTTACTTTTGAGAGACTTATTTCCAATCTGAGATGCCAACCTACTTTGAGATGACTTGGAGTACTGATTTCTAGCTTTAGGAAACCAATGTCATCTTCTACCCATTTCAACATCAGAATTTAGTTGGTGGAAATGAGAAAAGATGTACTATCATGACTTTACTTTTTCAAAGTGGGAAGAAAAAAAACAAAAGTGCCTTGCATGGCACTACTGTGCCTTGCCAGGAGTCAAAGTATGTTGGCCATATCACAAATGCTGCCAGCATTGGCAAATTTATCCTGGTAATTGTTCTTAATTTCTGACCAAAGGAAATATTTAGATCTGTGCTACTATTCTGTTCTTCAAGGTGCCTCACATTATATGTTTCTTAACAGATAGTTGCCACTGCTGTCTGTCACACTGATGCCTACACTCTGAGTGGTGCTGATCCGGAAGGATGTTTCCCTGTGATCTTGGGTCATGAAGGAGCAGGAATTGTAGAGAGTGTTGGGGAGGAAGTAACAAAAGTAAAGCCGGGTAAGAAAATATCTTACAAGTTTTCTGCCTTCCTTAAAAGTGTTACTTTACCACAAGGTCAACTGCCAGATTGGGCCACTGAAATTCTACAGTCCAGGAGTGAAGAGAATGTCTTATTCTGGGATGTATGTCTGTGTAGATTTCTCATGTCTGTGAGATACAATCCTAATCTATTCAATGTGCTCTTGGTTTGATGCTTAAAAGAGCCCAGCATACCAATTTCTTACTTGAAATTGGATCAGTATAGTTAGAAGTGTGTGGTGGTTTGGTGTTTTGGGTTTTTTTCCAAATAATAATTGTTACCTGCTGGTTTAATTAAAAGGCTTAAAAATGTTTAAATCATGTTGTTTGCTGCTGATTTGGGGTTGTTTTGTTTTACAGTAACAGCCCTATATTTTCTGGAATGATGAACTTCTGATTGGCTGTCTGCTCAAACATGAGGAGAGTATTTTATCTAGCACTCTCTATAAACAATGCTACTCTATGCCATAAACAGTTTTTAATACACAAAGAAGGTTTTAAGTGAACACAAGCTGACAAAAGCCATGAAAATTAAGTAACTTGAGGTTTTTCGTAATGCCTTGCTTGACTTGATAACTAGCCACAGAATATTTTTCATTTTTTCTTAGGGGACACTGTTATCCCTCTGTACATCCCCCAGTGTGGAGAATGCAAGTTCTGTAAGAATCCTAAAACAAATCTGTGCCAGAAGATAAGGTCTGTACACTTTTTATCTTGACACACAGTATAGGATTTGTTCAATATATACCTGTTCTAGTTATCAAAAGTAATTAACAGGAGTTATCTCTGAAGAATAAATCTCTTGGTGCGTCATTTAATGACTTGGAAAGTGTGTGGTTTAGGAAGTAGTTTATGCACTACTTTCCATTCTTCCTTACAATTTATTTTCTTTTTTGCCCTTAAATAAATCTATTTCTCTGTTTTTATGTATGTGAAGGTATAAACTGCTGTCTTTTGTCCACAGATTTGAAAATGTGAATGCCCTGACTCCCTGTTTAATCCACACTTAAGGGAAGCACTTCAGGGAATTCAGCTCTTGGGAGTCAACACCAAAGCTGTCAAGTGGTACAGAATGATAGAGAAAGCTTTTTTTCCTTAACACCTGCTTGCCAGCTAAATTTCCAGCTCCTATTCTGAAAAAAAAAAAGTCCCCCAAACAAAAACTCCAATGACATCATTGACAGGTGCTACTTAAGGGAAGTGCACTGAAGGAGGTGAAAATGGAGGTGTGGTACTCTGGCAACAAGCAGTTAGCATAGGTAGCCAACAAGGCCAATGTTGATAAACTCCATTTCTTTCCATGCTTCCACGGGGGAATTAACAGTGTGAAGTTTTTGGAGTTTAGCCTCTAATTTCTGTGAACTCCTGGGTTTACTGGAATGATTAAAAAATAACAGTGCAAGTATGCAACTGCATCTCCATTACTTAATGGCTACTGTATGGTGAGAGTATTTACTGCTTAAGACTCTGGCTGTATTTTTCCTGTCTTTGCCTTAAGAATTACTCAAGGGAAAGGACTCATGCCTGATGGTAGCAGCAGATTTACCTGCAGAGGAAAGCAGGTTTACCACTTCATGGGGACTAGCACCTTCTCTGAGTATACCGTGGTGGCTGATATCTCGGTAGCCAAGATAGATGCTGCAGCACCTCTGGATAAAGTGTGCCTGCTGGGTTGTGGCATTTCTACTGGCTACGGGGCTGCTGTTAACACTGCGAAGGTAAAGGCTGGGGTTGCCTCTGGCTTCTCTCTGTAACTGTAGCTGAGCCAAAGTACACAGATACCTAGGGACTAGATTAGGACTGTAAACACCATGTGCCAAATTTCTGTTTCTTCTTCCTTCCTCTTCAGCTGATGAAGTTAAACTAAGAATTCCTAATTTTTCTATAAAGGCGAGATCAGGTTGGAAGAACCTGATGCCCTTTATAGGGGAAATCCAGGTAGAAGATTCTGCATCCCTTTTGATACCAGCTATATATAAGTTACTTGTCCAATGTATCTTCATCTTGCTGCTAGTCATTCTGATAGTTTGAAGCCCAGGGTGACACAAAGCTGGTTGGTGTGTATGAGTCTAGGGCAGGTCATGGGAGTCGAGTCTTTGGGGGGGAAAAAAAGCTTAGTACCTAAAGAGCTTTTGGATGAAATTTCTGTATAGTTTCCCTATCTAAATGATAAGTCTCGTATCCATGTATATTTGTTTCCATGTTTCCTCCATTGCAGACTTAACCTGTGTTTCCCAGTCACGTGGAGGGGTGAATTTTCTCTGTATTGCTTATGGCTGTCTTATTCCTAGGTGGAACCTGGCTCTACATGTGCTGTGTTTGGTTTAGGAGGAGTTGGGCTGGCAGTTATTATGGGCTGTAAAGTAGCAGGAGCATCCCGGATCATTGGCATAGACCTTAACAAGAATAAGTATGCCAAAGCCAAAGAGTTTGGAGCTACCGAGTGTATTAGCCCTCAAGACTTCCAGAAGCCCATACAGGAGGTGCTGGTTGAGATGACCGATGGTGGTGTAGACTACTCATTTGAGTGCATCGGGAATGTTGGAGTCATGGTGAGTGTAACAGTAGTATGTAGCTAGGGGATAGCTAGGTGCCAATTAGTTCTTTAGATAAATGAGTAGCTGCTTTCTTGTTACAGAAAACATGTCCTGGAATTTTTTTTAAATAGTAATGATAACTGCTGTGACTAAAAAGGCCAACTTACATCCAATCCTAATTATTCAATGAAAGAAGATGCTACTACTTAGGTTGAAAATAGCACTTATAATTCACTAATTTTTGTCCTTAATGGGAGTTCTTTGAAATCTTGAGTTTTCATATATTGACAGTTGAAAAACTAACAAAACCAACGTAAAATATATTGTGCAATGAACAATAAAATCGCAAGGACCACTCAGTATCTCCCTAATTCCTCAAACAATTAATTTAACCTTTGGAAATACCCAAGTATTACTGAATGTAAGGCTAGGTTTTCAAGAATCACAACAGCATTCCTAAACCATGGGCTACATTATCTCTGATTACAGTTTATCCCAAATCCCAGCAGGAGTTCAGAGTAAGGATATAAAAGGAGCAAAGTGAGTCTTTAACAGTAAAAGGAGTCTGAACCAATGAACAATTTAATGTAACTTTCAGTGTATTTATTGGTCCTATATGCTAATGTTGTGATTCATTCATTAACTGGGGGAAAGGAAGTGCAACCCATGCCAGTCTAGGCAGCATAAACATTGGCAATAAACACTCTGCTTTGTCCTGTCCATCTGTGAAGAGGGCTGCCTTGGAAGCCTGCCACAAAGGCTGGGGAGTCAGTGTGATAGTTGGAGTAGCTGCTGCTGGTCAGGAGATCTCCACACGGCCATTCCAGCTAGTAACTGGGCGGACATGGAAAGGGACCGCATTTGGAGGTAACTCTCTTTTGGTATGGGGATAAAAGTAATTTACTATGGGTTAAAGGTGGGAGGAACATGCTGCCTTGCTTTTGCTTGTGCAAGAAATTTACTACTGACAGAAATTTACTACTGTGTTGACCTTTAAGATAAAGACTTTTAAAATCTGATACTCCTACAAACAGGCTACAAATAAACACATTGGTATGACATCTCACATATTCTGAAAGAGAATATACCTATATGCTATTCAGTACTGAAGGAGTGGTATAGAGGGATTGCTTTATCACCAAGTGGAGGTTTGGTTCAGTTAGGTCCAGTGAGAGGACCTGGTCTTTGCGGAGATGGGAACTCGCATAAAGATGTTTGTGTTGCTTAATCACTAAGCAAATTGTGGGGCTAACATGGGAATATGCTATAAAGAGCTTCAAAAGAAAAGGCAACAAGTGCTTGATAGATGTTTTCTGCTGTCAAACCAAAAACATGTTGAGACTTTTACAGCTACCAATAACTTGGTGATTCGATAATTGCTGAAGTTCATGGAAGTAGCCAAACTTATTATCACACTGCCCTTTTTCCAAGGAATACAAAACTTAGTTGGGTTATAAAGATACACAGAGGGGCTGATAGAGATGCCTTATGCATGCTTTCCTAGGTGAGGGCTGCTGTTACATTGATTATTGAAATACCTAGAGAAAGGTTAGTGCACTTAGGTGCTTGGATAACACATACTCTTGCTAGACGTAGCTGTCCTCTTTCACTCCTTTTTCACTGCCTGCCTAGAACAAGAGGGACATGTCACTGGTCTCAATTCCTTTTCATATTTATCACACAAATTCTCATGTAAGGGCTGTACATTTTTTATTTTTCTGTTTTCCAAGGTGAGTGGAAAGGGGAAAAACAAATGCATGCCTTCTGTCTTGCAGGCTGGAAACAGTGTACCAAAACTGGTGACTGACTACATGTCCAAAAAGATTAAGGTTGATGAATTTGTGACTCACACCCTGCCTTTTGACAAAATTAATGAGGCTTTTGAGCTGATGCATGCAGGAAAGAGGTAATGTTCATAATATTAAAATGTGTGAAGACATTTCTTGATGAGACACTGTCAAAATACAGGTTTCCTGCCCACTGTCATGTTTTAAACAGGGAGGATAAAGGCTGACATATACCACACACATTAATTCTGAGATAAACAAATACACTTTCTCCGAGTTTCTAGGCACCTGCCAAAACACAGGCAGAGAGTTAAAAGCAAGCAACAGTGTATAAGGGAAATAAACAAGTATGTAAAGGTGATAAAGGGGACAACTCAGTCTTGGGCTTCCAACATGGTTAGAACATTCTACCTCAGAAAAATAAATGTAAAGAAAGTTCACATTAATAAGCTATTTAGGATAGATCTTTTAGTATGCTACATTTTAAAATATTTTTTTACAGTTTAAACTGGGGTAGAACATTCATTTGATGGATTTGCACTTATTAACATACAGCAGTTTCTGCCTTTAAGATAAATGGCAGTTTGGACTGTTCATACTGCAGACTTCTGCCATAGCTGTATAAAACCTCCTAGCGAGGCCCAACTCCACTGCATACTGAAGTAACCCTATTAACTGGTAAAAAATCTGCTGGATATGTAATAAGCCTTGCTTGCCCTTTCAGCAGTATACTTTCCAAGTAGTGATCAACCTACAAAGGCAGTGCAAAGTAGGATATTGTTATCAGAAGATATATTGGGGGATCTTTGTAAAGCCCTGTACAGATATGGGCATGGATGTGCTTGAGGGGAAAATGGGGACCAGCACTGGGACACACTGTCACAACTTCCATCTGCAGGTTAAAATCCAACACAGAAGAGGGGAAGGATTAGACAGTTTTAGCCTGAGGTGTGTCTGAGCTTGTCCTGCAGTGTCTTTTCAAGAGCGAGCCGTTCTGTCATCTGTTGGAAATTCAGAGACTCCTACTGAGAGCTTCCAGGGCCTCTAAGAGTAGAAACCAGCTTATTCGCAGTCTAGGTCACATACTTTTTAAGAATGTGTTTTGAATGACGGGAAGAATCAGCAGGTGGACAAGAGGAAAAACTGGGGACATGTTCTAGTAAAAAAGAAAATCTCTTCCTGCATATTGGCATTAATTCAGGCAACTGCTTATGCATATTTAGGTTCTTCTGTACATGGATAGTTACCAGCATTACCTCAAGAAACCATCGTGGTCTCTGTACTTGATCTCAATCCATAGTGATGTATATAACTTTCTCTAAAGTAGTAACTTTCTCTGCTTTATCTCGTATGTATTCCTATTTTGGATAAGACAGTTAACAGTAACTGCATTTGTACCTTTTACAATTGGAAACACTGCACCTATGCCAAGTTCAGCATACCTTGGCATAGGTGCAGTTCAGCATACCAGCAGCTGATCTCCCTTCCCAGTTACAAACTTTTAATATAATTTCAATGCTTTATTCCTACATGAGCATGTTCTATGAAACTAATAATGAAAGTTACTTAAAATTCTCCAAGCGAGCAAGAGGGAATGTTGTAAATATTGTAAGAAATATTACAGTAAATATTGTTCTGGAACATTGCAAAGATTAATGTTGCTGAACAATATTCTTGGTTAGCTACTGAAAACTGATACTAGTTTGAAAAAGCTTCCATTTTGATTACATCTTATTGGGGGAAAGACTAAAAAAACACAAAGGTAACAAGCATTACTAACACATTTTTAGATAGGATTTTAAATAAATATCACAGATGTAACTGTAACTTCATTCTTAGAAGAGAGAGAAATATGTGTCAGCAATGAAAGGGAGGGCAGGGAAGGTGACAGAATGAACTTACTGCTAACTTTTTTTATTTCTCTCTTTTCCATTTTAAGCATTCGAACTGTCCTGAAGCTTTAGAGCCAAATATGGACCTTCCAGTTGGCCAGCAACATTGTAACTGTCCTTTTATAACAGAATTCCTGACAGAGGGTAGAAGCAAGCAAATGAAAATTCACTGGGAATTTTAGGGTGAGCATTCTGAATATTAAGTAACAAAAAAAATCAGTAACCACTGAGTAGTGTTACATAATTAGCACTGGTTATGGAACTTCTGTTTCTGTACTTGTTCTTCAACTCCAATAGTGCCTAAATCAGTTAATCTACTTAATAAAAGCTTATTCCTAAACACAGTGTTGGAGTTATTGAGCATTAAGATGTGCCTATGATGGCTGTGTTTTTCTCTGGTCATTTTTACAGCACATGTGTACATGACAGCAGAAGAGCATTCTTCAGCATCAGTAGCAAATTATGTGGGATTCACTACACTACGCAGTTTGCCAAGCACAGCTGGGTGGAGAAGCAGCACTGATATGCTGTAACTGTACTGACAAGAGGCAAGAATTCCAACACCTGTCAAGCTTCTGAGGCTACTGTAGGCCTATAAAGGCTGTACCATCCAACTCTACCTTGAAGCAGCCAACTGTAGAGCAGACTGGTTGGATGTATGACCCAAGTGTCCAGGTGTACCACTTGGGAAGTCCATATTCCACCTTATTTCCTGTTTGGCTCCTTGCAGTAGCTGCAGGCAGGCCTGTTGTAAAGACAGTAGCACAGACTACTCTAGTCATTTGCCCTAGTGGTGTCCTCCAAGACTTCAGTAGTGCAGTTTTGCCATTTCCTTAAAGTTACTGGCACTCGAAGCAGCCTTTGTAGCCAACACTGCAAAAAGAAACAACGTGGGATTATTGCCTCTATTTACTCAGAAACAGGATCATGCCACTGAAGCAGGGAATGTTACTGCTGGAGCAACAGTCTGCTCTTGAGGGGCACAGAGTAACAACAGTAAAGGGCCTTGTATGGTGAAGGCTTCAAGCTTTTGTGGGATTTTTTTGTTGTTGTTGGAGGAGGAGGGGTTAAGTCTAAATTTTGGAGTTGCAGGTTTTTTCTCAACTATAGTTCAAGTGCTCTGACTGTTTAAAATTTATTTGAATTGAAACCTGGAAGCAGTGCCACAGGTTCAGAAAAAACACAGTGAAATAGTAGAAAAGAGACTGCAAAGTAGAGGCACAAAGGCTACCTAAAGAAAGTTATATACATAAAAAGTCAGTGCTTTTCAGTGGCCCAAGAACACTGATTAAGAGAGGAGTTTCATGTTTTAAGGGAGCCTGGTCAAAACAACTATTACAGAGAGCTCTGAATGTAAACAGTAATCTTAGCAGAAATTCCCTCTCATCACTAATACCTGCCTTATCCCAAGACACTGCTATACACCAGGGACAATTACATGTCTTCCATTTGTCACTGGAAAGATGTACCAGAGTATTCTGAAAATAGTTGAGGTAGCTGCATTTCAGACAAAGTAAACAACAAAATTAACTCATGTGAACGTCACAAGAGTTCAATTTTGAGCATCCAGAAGAAATAAAAAGTGAATTTGTACCAGGAAACTGAGCCCTCCAACACAGCAGTGAAGTGATTTCTCAGTACCTTGTAGCTCCAGCAATGCTGGCTGAACATGAGAGAATTCAGCAGAAAACTTGCTGTCAATAAGCTGTTCCAGTAACAGTACTCTGTAACTACAAGATGGTATAAATAGAATATTAGCTCAACATCTTAACAAAGCTACCCCCCAACTGCATCTAACATTTAAAATATTCATGCATAACAATAGTTCCTTTAGGCTGCACAGAGTAGATCAAGGCCATACAATCATGTTGCCTGCATTACATTATTTCTTCAGAGACTCTGCATCATAGAGTGTTTGTGGAAATATAGTCTTGTAATACCAGGGTAAGTCAATGACAAAGGCATTCAGTGATACTAGAGCACTCGGATCAAAGACTTAACAGCTTCTTCCCAGCCTGAAGAACTGATGTTCCAGTCCTTATGTAGCAGAGTTCGGACTACTTTGTACTACAAAGCGGTTGATTGAGTGGAGCATGTTTGAAGTAATCTCTTTGCCGTTGCTCATCTAACAAAAGGACTCATAAACACGAGTTTGTACCCCATTCATGGTGATCAAGGTACAGCATTGAACTGTACCATCTTGACAACTTAAAGGACTTAGACAAAAAGCTTCTACCACATGACTGTACATGAAGTATGTACTCTGCTGGCTGTCATGCAGCTTGTCTCTCCTCCTCATGCTGTTAATTTTACTCAACATTAGCTATCAAATCTCTCCTTAAACATTAATGTCAATTTGCAGAAACAGCATGAAGAGTCTCCACGTTCTCTTATGTGATAGTAAAGAGAAAATACTGTATGAGAATGTTTCAGAACTAATTGCAAAAATTGTGGTTTTGGCAAAAAGCATATACAATTTCTGAAAATTTCATTAGAAAGTAATTTGTTTCTTTTTTTTCTTTTATTAAGTGGATAGCAACTTCTGCAAGAATCAAAAATAGATCATTTCCCAAATCCAGTCAGCACAAGTCTATGTATCACGTTCAAGCAAAGTTAGAGCTAGATATGTGAAAAAACAGCCTTTCACAATATTTTAATTTAATAAGTTTTGTTCTCCAGACTGATGTGCTATCTCATGTTGAAGGAAGTGGTGTAGGTGGTGGCTAAGCTTTCCATTTGTTTAAAAATACTGTAGCAGTATGAACAGTATAAACAGTTTTCCTGCTGTGGTTGCCATTTATAGGCAGAAACGCATAGCATCATAGATTACTTATGTGCAGTGTTAAATTTGGTTGTATTGGTGCAATGACCAAGAGGTAATCAAGTGGCACGTGTGCAGGTTTAAGGGTGAGTATTAACTGGTTGCATGCATCTACCAGTAGGGCTTGCACTCATGCAAGCAAACCTGGATATAATTGAGAATGCTATGTCTGGTTTTGGATCACAAAAAGAAAGTTATTTCTGTTAAAAGCAGCTGCAACTTTTATTTTATAGACCAAAAATGAAGGCCCCCCCCATCATACACACACACACAGAAAAGGCAAGACCGTTTTAACCATTCAAGTGAATGATATGGTGGGCAAACCTCCAGGACAGCTGTCATCTCAATACATTACATCTCACTCAACATAGGTAATTCCACTCAAGTATTACAGTCTGTTTTTTAAAACCTATACACGCACACACACACGCACGCACACACACACTCTCTATGCATCATTTCAGGTCACTTTACTGCATAATTAAAAATAATAATAAAGGTAATGAAAACATCGCAATGATATTCTTGCAGCAACAGATGTCTGAGGCACTCAGGGCAGAAGTAATTTTCTGGCAAATTTGGTATTTGGTAGTACACGAGTCCAGTTCTATGAAGCACTAACCCCTTTCCCCCACCTAAATTCTGCAGTGCCAAGGGGAGTCAAAGGTATGCAGTACCTCATATGCTTGGGTCTAATGTGGCAACAAATTCACCAGACACCTTGTAAAAGGTGTATTTTATGCCCATGATTGTATGATTTAATTTCTGCATTAGTTCAACTATTTCTTCCATTACAGTGGTGTAAAACTAAGTCTGCAATGGAGTCTGAAAAATTTTTCATTACAATTCAGAAGAAAAAATAAATTCCCTCAGCAGAGACACCAAAGATGCTGGAAAGGCAGTGGGCATGGGAAAACAAAGGGAAGAGAGGCTTTATCAATCCACACTCCTTTACATGACAGTTTCCAGCTCATCGTGACCCATTAACAGAAAATAAAGGGGTGTACGTACTAACTTTGTGCACTGTATACCCAATCTGAGGAAAAAAGATCAGCTGGCCCCCTAAGACTTTCCGAAACCATGAAACTCACTTAACTGAGGGGGAAAAAAAGAAAGACCTGTTTCAAAATTACCACTGAAGGTGTCTCATTTTCTCACACTCAGACTTGTTTTGAGATTCATACTCATTTCACTGTAAGTCTTGCAAATCCAATCCCCCACAGCTACTGTGGAACAGTACCGCACAGTTAACATGCAGGGATCCCACAAATCGTGGGTTCTTTTTGGTTCTTGTTTCATTCCTTTCCCTAGGTAAGTCTGATACATCAGCTTCACCAAGCTCTTGGAGCAGGAGACAGCCTGCAAATACTGCTTCACCGAGAAGCAGCTTATTCCAGGGAGCTGCATATAAGACAGAATTTATTAATTTTCTCTGTAGGAAGCCCATACTATCAAATCTCCAGCAAGAGAAACAAGTCCTGCCGTTAACACAGTGCGTCACTTACAGTCACAACCACCACAGAGGCCATCAGCAGAGAGATGGGGACAGAATTCAAGGTAAGGGTAGCCTATTCTTGGCAACATGCATGTCTTTCTCCCTTCTGCCCCCTTCTCAGCTGATAAACAAACAAGGCCCAGCCCATTAGAACAGTATCTGCAGAAGCAGGAGCAAGTCTTTGGAACTAGAAATGCTTAAAATCTCAGGTGCCGCTCACATACCAAGAGAGATGGGGCACACTGAAGTAGTGAAAAAAAACCTGGATCCCAAAATATAAGTCCCAGTGGGAAAGGTTACCCGCACTTTTCTAGCTAATATCATGGCAGCCACAGAAGCAATTGTGGGTCTAATTGTAAGAAAGATGCTAAAGAGATAATGGAAGGAAAAAGAAAAATACAGCATGAGTGTTGTAGGTAGGAAGAAAGCAGGAGATTCTTTAAATGATTCTCTGCTTTTCCAGACATTGGATCAGGTTCTTCAAGATACCCTTCTTATCTACAATAACTGAGAACAAGTAAATGATGAAATCTCTCTATTCTGTACTCTTAAAAAAATGCATAGTACAGAGACAAAAATATATATATGTATCGTTCAGATCCACCTGCTCAGTCTATACTATCACTGGGACATGAAATGGGGACGAATACTATCCAGCCGCCGGGTCAAGATCTCACAGCCTGTATCAGTGACCAGAAGAGTGTGTTCAAACTGGGCAGATCGCTTTCCATCTCTCGTTACTGCAGTCCAACCATCAGGCCACGTTTCATCTTGCCAACCACCTAAAAACATAAATTACGACTTTTTGATTGGTTTTAAGTAACAAATATCAGTTCCCCAAAGAGAAATGAAAAAATCTATCAACTACACAGAATACAACCAGCATCCTGGTGCATCACTATTTAATAGTAAACAAGAGCAACCATTTTACTCAGTTGCTAAATTGCTCACCTTCACAGATCATCGGTTCAATTGTAAATACATGACCTGGCTTCATGACTCCAACTGCCTTATTTTCTGCAATAAAATAAACACACAAGTTAGAAAAAGTGATCCCATATTAGTAAATGAATGAGACCCTG
>NW_010109904.1:15740-25202 GCF_000699245.1 Pterocles gutturalis
TAAAGTCAGAAAAGCCCTTCAGAGATGACCTGTTCACTTGTCCATTTTTAATTCTACATTAAGATTTCCCTTAGTTCTTTCCTCCTCCCCCTCCTTCAACACTGCAATAATTACTCAAGGAGCTTAAAATTAATTGCTGTCTTTCTCTCCAAAAACTGGAGTTCAGCTCCAGTTCTATAAAAACACTGAACAGGAATGTTTGCAGACTTCTATGATGAAAAACAATTTTTAAAAAGTCAATAAAAATAAGAAGCACTTAAGATATTCAGAGGAGGCTTGAAACTTCTTAATTTGTTTCCACAGAACCATTAGTGCCAATACTTTATCAAAATATGACAGTGGTTAAGTAATCCTGTGATTCCATTTATAAAAGCCACATTGCCCCCCTCATTACTCTGGGTAATGAGGTCACAGTAGTTTCAGGGTGATAATGCTGTATTTCTTTAGCTAGCATAAAAAGGGAGAGAATTTCAAGGCTGCCAGGAGGGACAATACTACTGGAACTTTTTTGTGTTATATAGACGAAAATGTCTATGTGAAGGCACGTAAGCTAATGCACAGCATGTCTCTAGGAGTGTAGTCTGACTGAAGAAAGGCTTCAGCCCTTTTCCTCTGCCCTGTTTCACCTTGAACAGCAGTGCAGCTTAGATCCCATTCAGCCTAGCATGTGAGAGCTGGAACAAACTCCAGTATTGCACGGGAACCCTTAGCTCCAACCTACTTTGCTGCAGTATACAAGTTGCATCAATTCTTGTATACAGATTCCCCATCCCCCAGTCTATTTCAATTGTGTAAATCTAGTAAATCGTCTAAGTCACCTAGATACTTTAGAAATCTCAGGCATCAAGCTGACACAGCAACAACCAGAACATTTTCTTTTACTTAAAGGGTCTTACCTCTGTCTCCATCTGCTGGTATTTCTTGCTCTCAACACTTACACTTAAGTTTCTGGTCTATATTAGAACAAATTTTGTCCTTTATTCCCTGTAGTTCTCATGATTTTGTTAAATCACTTAAAGGCTTACAAAATGAGCTTTTTTTTTTTTTTTTTTTCAAAATCCTTTCATAGTATGCTAGAAATAAGCAGCAGCTTGCCTTTTTTTTTTTTTTCCCCCCTCTTTTCTTTTCTTCAAGAGACTTTAAGTCCCTTGGGTCTTTCCACTTTGCTTTTGCTGTGAATCTGTATTTAAAAATACCAGAAAAAAACCAACATCTTCCTTTTTGGGAACTGACATTTTGTGTCCATTAAAAAAAAACAGTTCAAATTCCCAACAGCCAGGAAAGATAGGAATTTCCTTTTTCTTGGATTGCATTTTAATTTGTATAAAATACCCTCCCATCTTCAGAGTCCAGATTTTCTTCATTTTACACAATGAAGTAAATACCAGGAATTGATACCCTTCTACCCTGTGATTAGTAGAATTTCTCTGTTAGCTGAAAAAATAACTTGGGGAAATGACGACATGAAAAATCAGGGATTGCTAGATTATAATCTATAACTATAGCCTGTGTTAAAGCTCATTAGGAGATACCAAGATGGAGGCATCTGTCAAGTCTGAGGAAATAAATGTCCTCTCAGGGGAGCCTTGCAACTGCAGTAGGTGTGACCTATTTCACTGCTTCATGGTATTTATTGGTGTAGCCACAGACTGTCTCAGTTTATTGTACATTCACCTTATTTAGGTTCATAAAGCATGCTATTGTCCAGAGTTTAGAAAAAATATATTTCACAGGTGCAAAAATGCTAACTTGATGGTTGTCAGGCAACATGCTACTTTATTAGAATATAAGCAAGAAGTAAATTGGGTGCATTCACTGCAAACCACTTCCTGTCTGCAGGACAACCAAAGGGAATGATACTCACTGGCATAATGTGGCACGTTAGGGGCTGTATGGAAAAGTTTATGGATTCCGTGCCCACAGTAGCTCCGAACCACTGAAAATCCATTTGCTTGGGCGTGTTTCTGAATAATGTTTCCCAGTTCTCTGTACCGAACACCAGGTTTTACTGCAAAATTAAAGAGATACAGATGGAAATTTATAGAGCTTTGTTTCAGCATAACTAACCATCAAATACCATTCACACTAAAAGAGAAAACGAGAGAGAAAGAAGGAAACCCCTCCTTCACAAGAACATTACTTTCTTCGTTTCATGGATATAAGTGCTCATATTAAGGATGTTGAAGTTTGACATTAAAGACAACAAAGATTTTCAAAGTACTTGGCAACTTCTCATAGCCAGAGTTGCAGTGCTTCTTTCAATGAATGTATGAACTACATTTTAATATACACTTATCTCTCCACTATTATGTGAAAAGTGCACAGAAATAAAGAGGAAAAATGATTCTATGTGAAGGACTGAGAAAGGGAAAAAACCAAAATGGGTATCTCTACTCTTAGACAAGATTTTTAGCGGCAATGCTGCAGCAAATAAGAATGGGCATATGCAGGGCTAACTTTTTGGAAAATCCTTTTAGGAAGCCTTAAAAATTAAAGAATTTGAAACAGATTAAAATGGTGTGAAAAATTCACTGTGAACGTGTGGACGAGGGAGGAATAATACCATAAAAGCAACAATGCCTCATCCATCAGCTAATAAAGATGCATACCAAAAGCAACTTTGAGCCACTAAAAAAAAAAAAAAGAATGTAAATGCTATTTCAAGATCATTCACAACTCCCTGAATATATGCTGGTCCTTCAGGAGCCAGATGTTGTGTGGTTATTTAGAGTCATCTTAACAGGGTTCACATACATAGCTAAAACTTTGCATGAAGCAAGCCATTTACTTCAATTCTCTTCTAACAGCTAAAACTTAATCAGTAAGCTGAATTTACAGAAAATAACAAGAAATTTAGATTACTGGAATATGCATGCTTTTCCCAAAATACAAAGAAAAGACAAGGTGGAAAAGAAAAGCTAGCCTGTTGGTTTTGTGCTAAATAGTTGGGAAGTAGTACCATCTCCTTCAGGCCTGACAATACCTAACAACTCATCTCAATTCAGCAAGGAGCGATCTGCCTCTCTTGTACAACTCTCCCTATTAGAACTCTGCTGGTTCTACGCCAAGAAATTAAGATTATTTAAACAGGGGAGAGGCAACCCTTTGTAATAGCTGAGACACTTGCTGCTAGAACTCCTACTAGCAGGGAATGTCTAAAACCCATTAAAACGTGTTACAGCATCTAAAAAGTTGGTAAAGTTACACTGAGAATTTAAATCTCATCATAATGAACACAAAGGTGAATTACTGTCATAGTTTATACATTAAAACCAGGATACAAAATATAAGAGACAACATTTATGACATTTGCTATAAAAATAAACTGCAGGAGCAAAGATAAACATTGCTCTCATTTAGCTCTGAAAAACAAAGTGGGCATTGCAGAACAGTAATCCCACATAGATAGGTAATCTCTATTCTTCACAGCTCAACTCTGCGGTATTTTGTTGAACACACAACAGTTATGTATTCATATGGTTTTTTGTCTTTTCAGTTTGGCTAGCTATTTCCAAGATATTAACCAGACTAAGTTCATTACCTTTTTTTTTTTTCCATTTACTTTTGATTGAATTTACTTTTGATTAAAGCCTTCATATATAGCACCTTAAACTTCAGCCTTCAGAGGCCATGAAGGGAGCAAATTTTATTGGGTATTTTAAGAAGCTGCAGGGTATATAAGATAAAGACAATACAAATATTTCCAAGGACTTGGGAGGTTTTTGTTTTGTTTCCTCTGTTTGTCTAAGAGAACCATTCCTTTGTGAATGAAGTTGAACATGACATTCTCTAGCTACCTTTCTATCTCATTGTATGTCAAATTAAGCTGTCCTGAGTTATATCTAAACAACACAATTACAGTTCTGTGGGTACTGTAGGATATGGACCTATCTTCTCTGGCACACTCTAACAGTTTAAAATCAAGAGCTCATAATTAGCTTTATGAAATAACCATCAGGCTTCGCAGCAGTCTAGAGATATGTCTAAGTGTTCAGTATTTTGCTGTATCAGTTCATTGTGTAACACCACACAAATTATACAAGTAGAAAGCCATACTTCTGGTTTTCCATAATACACTCTGTTCTTCACCTTCTCTAAACTACTCAGATCAAGAATGTCTTATTAATCTAATATTCCAAAAAGGCTGTTTCCATGTAAATATCATCATGCGTGTATCAGCTCAGCATTGGCTACATTTTCCTTGTCAACCCACATTTCACATAAAAGTTGCAACCACCACTGTGGTTCCACCACAGAACTGTGCCATTTGAAGAATCACTGCATTTATACACTACACATCGTCTGCTGGCAACACACACCAGCATTTCCGTGTTCTCCAACAGAAGTCACTCCCAAGTAACAGCAAATATGAGCACTTCATTTTTGAGAACCAAAACCATAATGCTTCAAGGCTTAGTCAAAAGGTTTACCTGCATCGATGGCTTGCATTAGGCATTCATAAGTTGTTTGGACAAGCCTCCTTGCACCCTCATCAACTTCTCCAACATAAAATGTCTCGTTCAGATCTCCATGGTAGCCATTGCGATAGACAGTAATATCCACTGCAAACAATACCAGACATATTGCAATATTAGCACTTTATTTCTCAATTCTTGTCTCCGATTTGTGAAAGGACAACGAACACATGTAAAAAAGGTAGTATTCTAAGTGTGAAATTACAAGATTACTTTGGAAGAATTCCAGATGTAAACTCTTCTAGCACAATCAATTCTCTCATGCTTATCCTGTAGATTCTATAGAATTAATTAATAAGATAGTGTTTCACTGGTCAATGGTTTAAGAAAAAAAAAAGAAAAAAAAGGAAGAGAAAAAGCACCACACCAGTACAACACAGACACAGTAAGCTTATGAGTGGTTTTCTAGGTAAATATAAAAACAGGAAAGAGAAGCTTCTTCGCTTAACCAGGTGATTCACCTGGTTAAAATATTTGCTTAGAATTAATTCCAGCAATAGTAGGGGGAAATTAAATTTTAAAAGGCATGTAATCGTGTTTTAACCCATATTTTAACTTCAGTAGTTTCTACGCATGTTTAGAATAAGTTACACCTTCGCAAAAATTGTAATGCCAAAACCTATTGCTTCCAGCCTAAAATTTCCCGAATATTAAATACGCAGCAACCTTCCAATAGTATTCCTAAGAAAAATACACCTAATGACTTAAAATTTTTTCTTTTTTCTTTCAAATGAAAGAATTTAAACATTTAGTATCAGGCAGCCAGCAAGAATGAGAAGGCCATGCTTAAACAACCAAGGTTTAGAAGATCATATAATAAGAGCTTAGAATTATGTTGCAGCAAAACTCTAACTTGTCTACTTTGTGTATAAAGTTGGTTGTAAACTAAAAGTGATACAACTCATTCTTGAAAAATAGCAGCATAAGTAGTTTTAATGAGAAAAACCCAAACTTTTTCAGTTTAACGCATTCCAAAAAAAGATATGCTTTTTTTGGATGAAGAACATCCATACAAAATGCTTGTTGGAAATAATTCTTTTACAAAACCTGGGAACAAGCCTACCAGTTTAGAGACAGCTGTCATCTATTCTAGCACCCTGTCTCTCATAGCAGATGAGTAAAAAATTAAAAACCTGCCATCATATGGTCACTATATATAGTAAACACATGCAAATATTCTAGATTTGCATATCAAGTTGACTTCCTGTGGTAGAATGGGTACTTTTGCGTTTAACGCTTTGTCAGAGTCTAGTAGGTCTAATAGCTGCTAGAGTACCAAAACCACTAGAACAGTTATTGAACTGCTATTCATTCAAAAATTCACACGCAGACCCCTTCACAGGTAAATAGCCCCAAAGGAAACTGTCCTGAGCAATAACACTTTAATAAATAGAGCATGTGAGCTGCTTAGAGACCAGTCCACCACCTTGATAGGAAAATGGGAGTGGGGGGGGAAACCCCTTGGTGTCAACAGTAAATCTGTGCTGCTGGCAAACATTTATAAATGAATTTAACACAACACAAAACGAATACTGCCTGTTCCAGATGCATGCATGTACAGTGTTACAGTATACTCACTGCATGACTGCATGGGACTACTGGAACACTTTGACCAGTGGACATATCCAGTAACGTAACAGGTCTGTACAGAAACCAGCACCCTGGTAACTTACCCAGATAAATTTCTTGTGAACTATTTATCCAAGCTCCTTAGCATAGTGTCCAGACTACTTTCTGCAAAGAGGACTTTCTCTTGAACAGCCAGATTTGGCCAGAACACCTCCCTTTGCAGAGATATCAGCTTTAAGAATCTGCTCCCAAGGAACAGTATGGTAACAAAATGTTATGATGCCCTGCTCGGAGTCAGGGGGTTGGACAAGACACCACTTACCAGTACCTTCAGAATGATGTTTTCCTGTGATTCTAAAAACCTGTTTTGGACTCTGATATGGCCACCTTTCACTTCCAGCAGGCTAAAAAGTTTTAAGTAAAGAGAAAGATGGGCACTTCCCTCTCCCTCATTCACTGATCACATTCCCTCCAAAGTACCTTTTCTTTCTCCTCCTTTGTACCATGTTTTGTTCCTTCTTTGAAAGACGATTTTGAGCCACTACCTTACCAAAAGGAAGCCTACAAGATTTGGAAGCCTTTTGAGCCCATGGGGCATGCACGTTCAACCCACCAAATGTGGACCATTTTGTAACAAGACCTACCCACCTACAAAAGAATAAATGAGTTCTTCCTCATCAAAACACAGCAGAAGGCTCAAAGCTTGGGCAAGTGCAGTCAGGGAGGGATGTGAACAAAGGGATGACTAACCCCTCTTATAAAAGGTGTTTCCTGGCGCTGAGGTACAGCCTCGACATGCAGATAGTGGAGAGCTAAGACACCGTACAGACAAAGCCAACCCAGTAAGCTTAACTGGCCTTCTTAGTCTGGACTCCAGCAATGCCAGAAAACCTGACAACAATTGAAAGGTGTGCAAAGGCATCACCTTTGAAATTAAAAAAAGATAAAATAGCTTTGGACAAACGGTTACATGTACACTACAGCTCAGAACTATCAGCCAGGCCAAACCTGACCCAGAAAGGGGCACCAATCACGAGGCTTGTTCTGGAAAACCTGGTACCCACAGCACTGAGCTGCAGACCTACTAGCTATTATTACATGTTTATATATATCAAATATCTGACAATCTAAAAAGATTCCAACCTGCTTTTACAGGTAGGCCAAACTTTAGGATATGCTGAGTATTTATTTACAGATAACAGAAAAACCAATGTAATAAACAAAGGTGCAAATGTTTGTACAAAACAAATGGCATGATTTTTTACTGTGAAACTAGGAAGAAATGAATGGAAAAACAAAAAATGTTTGAGTAACTTATAAAAGTATCCTTTACCACCCAAGAAGGTCTAAGTACCCTGAGTAACACGAGCAAAAAGCAGCTGGTACTGTTAGGCTGTGAAATGCTCAAAAAAGGGGTATTTTTTTTTAATATGCACCTATACAATGCCTCACCTTTAGGATCCCTTTACAGTCATCATAATCATCATGTCTGTAGCAAAATCTTAAGGATCTAGAGACATCTAATTAAGAATTCACACAGAACTAATCCAGTTGAATAATTCAATATACATTTTATGCACTATTTATACAGTCTGGAACAAATGGAACCTAGCCTACAAGTGGAATACTCAGGCACTATACTAATGCACAGACCAGGGCAGAAGAATTTTAAAGCTCTTAAAGTGGACCAAACTTCTGAAATTGTTTTATTAAGTAAACTCATTAATTTAAATACGTAAAGAGCAGAGATTAATTGGTAAATGAAAAAAAAAGTTCTTTTAAGAAACTGTTATAATCACATCGCCCAAAAGTGAAACCTCACCTTTCTGCATGGTTTAACGGGAAGAAAAGTTGAAGTTGAAGGTTAATTTTCATAACACTTACCATTAACAATATCTCCCTCCTGCAATGGCCTCCTGTCAGGTATTCCATGACAGATCACTTCATTCACTGATGTACAACACGACTTGGGGAAATTATAATAATTCAGAGGGGAAGGATAGCAATTCCTTGCAATACAAGCCTAAATTAGAAAATACAATTTACACTTTACATTAATAACTCTCGTACAAAAAAACCCCACTATGCACAATAGTATTACAATAAGAACGATAAGTAGAAAAGCAATGACTCTTGAAAATAAGATTCTTCAAGCATTTTTTGGCATTATGGTATTTTGTTATGCTTTGCATTTCAGGAAGAAAGTAAAGCTACTTTGATTTTGTTTCTACTAATTTTTATGTTTAACTAGCAATGCTGAAATATTCAGGTTTAAAACAATGCATGGCAATATTTATTTGGTTAAAAAACCCAGCCATTTTCAATTATTATTTTTAAGCACCTGGTCTGAGACTTTAACTATATTTGCAAAAGACACAAGCTAGACAAAATAACATTTAGCACCACTTTCTCACCCTAGCTTAAAACCTTAAACTGCTTCCTTTGCACTCACTCTAATAACCTTTTGGGGATTTTGGCAGAACTGATGCATACATTTTATATATATGTACATATAAATACATATACACACTATGTGACATACTGAGCAATTCTGGAAAAATAATACTGTGTTAGTACTATTTTTTTAAACTTAAAAAAAAAAGTTGTTTTAAAACTGTAAAGTACCAATTAGGGATATTGGTCAGGATCAACAATATGCCATGCAAAAGTTTGGAAAAACTGCTGAGGCAGGCTAACACCATTTTAACTACTACTTGTTCATACTGGACATTATGTATAAACAAATAATCTAGTGTTTAACGTAGTTCAACAGAAACCTCTAGCCTAATCAAACCACTTAAGTTCCTTACAATCTTTGCTCAACAGCTGCAAATGCAGACAAAAAGAACAGCAACCAGACAGCTCTCTTAACAAACTTAACTATTCCAAAATCATCACCTTCCCCACAGTGCACACAAGAATCCTCAATTACCAGTTTACACGCCTTATAGACAAGACAGCAAAGAAAAATAAAAATTACACAGTTCAAGTATCTATGAATAGTTAAGCCAGGAAAATACTCAAACAGGTATTTCAAATACTTCACTGGATTGTGGTTTTAGTTTGCCTACTGCATCAAACATCTTGATTCAATTGTCTCTCAGGCTCCTCAGTTCTCATTCCCAGTCATAAATAATTAAACTTTCTCCTCCATCTTAACCAACACAACAGAGCACAAAAAGTTCATGTCCTACATATGATGCTCTTTATATAACGGTATCTGTGGAGCAAAAAGGCTTCAGAAGAAGGAAAACAGAGAAAACAGGTGAAGAAACTTAGAGGGAATCTGAATCTGGAAATCACGGAGGGAGCTGATACAGAGAGAGGCCCAGGAGCTCCTACCTCATTTTGAATCTACCATTGCACTGTAACGTATTTTAACACCTGCACTACCCACTAGCTTCAAATTGGGAAAGAG
>NW_010109904.1:25233-42319 GCF_000699245.1 Pterocles gutturalis
AAGAAAAGGAATTAATGCACCAAGAAAACCACACAACAATAATTCAAAACCAAAGAGATAAAAGAAAGCACTTATAAACACCAGAAGAACAAATAAAAAACCTTACTAAATGGACAGCATGATCAATTTCTTCAGTAGTTACACCTGGCTTCACCATCATGGCAGCAACATCCAACACCTCTCTAGCAAGCTGCAAACGAAACAAAAGTATTGACTTAAAATAAGACCAGGACTGCTCCCTAGAAGATCAGCAACCCATTTTCTACAGCTACACCAAGACTGCTAGGAAAGCTGGGCAGACTTGGGCTCTAGAAAGATTCTGAGATGTCTAGAGGTGATATTGCTAAGCCATCTCTGTGAGATTTGAAAATAACCCCAATTAAGACTTGGACCACAGTTTCCTTGAATACCATAAACTTAAATCAGACTATCTAAATAAATTTCAAAGTTTGACTTTATGCACAAGGAAGTGATCAAAAACCGAACAGCTCTTTCAAAAATTGTTAGGGATATGGCTCTGCTTTTCTTTTGCTTTTTAGTTTTCTCTTAGTATTAACTCAAGAGGAAAAAGTTATGTTCTCATTTATGCACTATAAAATACATTCTTAGCAGTAACAATGTTTCGGCCACATATTATCTCCCTAGTAAAAACAAAACCAGAAAACAGTCACCCTTCCGCTTGCAAAGCGGTTTACTGTGAACTGGGAGTCACAAAGAAAGAAAAAGCAAGAAAATACCAAATTCCCCAAACTACTTTTCAGTGCACAGAAGTGGTTTGAAAGTTTGTACTCTCAAATGTGCTGTCACAAACTGGTCAAATCACTATAATTTTTTAAAGAATAAAGGCACTTTGTAACAAAAACCAAAACCTCCTTACCCTACACACTACTCGCATCCCTTCTATATCCTCAGATGAGAGTATTTTTATTTGAGAGGTTCCTTTTAAAGCCTGTTCTGATTCAGACATTCCTGAAAGGAAAAGGGAGGGGGGGGAATGAAAGAAAAAAACCCACGTTATATAGAGGAGTGATTACTACACATGTCCAATCAAGGAAATTACATAGCTTACCAATAACAATAAAAGTATGTACTTTCTTCACCACATATGATAATGAACCCACCAAGTTACAGCATTATCATTCCCCAGATTAATCCGAGTTCATAAGCCTACCACACTATTGTAATGCCCACATGTGCTCAGGACGCCCATTCACTTACTGCATAAAACCAACACGTCCAGGTAGTCAAGACACAACCTTAAAAATCAGGTTTACAAGGAAATTATTTTATTCATAGGAAAGTATTTTTTTCTTTTTTCTTTTTATTTCTTTTAGCTGCTTTGGAGATACTAAACAGTAATAAATAATATTCCAAAAGAGCCATAAAAGCTTGTGACTATCTCTAGTTATACTGTTGCAATAATCAGCTGATGAAAACATGTGAATTCTTCCTACCAGATTCTGTGCAAGCTCAGTTTTATAGTTGAACCACCCCCTAAAAGACAGTATTGTGTTGTTTAAACATTTACATTATGTAAAAAGTAGCTAAAGAGTGGCTGAAGATTTAAAAATACTTCTAGCGACTTTATAGCAGCTTTTTTTTTGGAAACGCACCAATACTGACATAAAAAGCAGAAAATACCAAAACGAACCAATAAGCAAGTAACTGTGAATGTATTCCCTCTGTATCCAAAAATAGCCGGAACACCTATCAGTTTTCTTTTAGGGGTTGCTTACTACAGTTTCTTTTGGTTTTGCTACTTTATAACACATTTCCAGCAGATACACTGACATCACTGAGAATGGGTTAGCTGAATTCACCTGTGACAGCCAGCTTACTGCTGTTTGCTATGAAGTTAACCACAGGACTAGGGCTTACATGTTTGGTTTTTTTTCTTTTGTCCCCTGAACACCTTTGAAGGATAACGCATTACAAACTTCAGACTTACAAAAGCACTTGTAACCATTATTTCTGAAAAATCAGTAAGTTATTGTGGGGGAAAAAGAGGTAGGGTGAAAAAAGAAAAGGTTCCCTTCTCCAGTATCTCCTTCATGCTTTAAAGGCTTTTTCAATTAAAAGAATAATAGGAAGCAAACATAACACTTAATAATTGTGACTTGTTTCAAGTTACCTAGGGGGTGATCAGCATAATCCGGTCTCTGAATATAACTTGGCACAGGTCTTGTTGGCGTCTAAATAAATCAAAGTCAAAGCTGGTTAGGTTGCAAGAATAACTACTACAGTCACAGAAACAGAGACTCATGCAGCAAAATTAAATGCACCGAAATATGGCTAATTCCACTTAGAAAATGTTGTGAAGTATGCAAAAACTCCAAAACAGTTCCAGTTTTCATTTCTCAAAGATTGTCCTGTTACTCTTTATTGCTTTCATATCATACAACCTCTAATGGCCAACTTCATGGCTTTATAAAGATCAAGCTTATGTGTCAAGTAAATTAAATTTGTTTTAGAACATATTATCCCTGTTACATTGCAATGTTTATTCTGCTGCTTTCCAGACTGCAGCTGCACTGGTTCCAAAACACATCCTTCCTCTCTCTGGTTATTAGTGTCTATTAGCAAGATTGTTATTTCTAATCATCACCCTAGTCATTAGCACTTTTCATTATAGTTTCATTTGCACCAATCCTACAGCAGTCAGAAGACAAAACAGCAAATGTTCGCAATAACACTACTAAATTACTTGGCCAGAGACATATCCAAAACACCCTTTTTCCAATGACACTAACAAACCCACACATGGGCTCAGGCTCTGTTAATCTGTTCTCTGATGAGCCTGTTACAGATGGAGAAGAGGCCACAGGGCCAGCACTTCTAACACAGGCCAGTTAGAAAAGACAGACATAAATAAAATGCCATTATTCCTGTAAAAAACTGCCTTATTCTGTGTACAAACTTGTACCAATTTAAAAAATACAGCTATACTGAGGTCATCTTCTAAACCCACCTTTCACAGATGAAGATGTTACTAGCCTCGGTTATTCTTCACCATTACAGTGCTGGAGATTACTATAACCTCTGTTCCTTCAGCAGAGCTGTTCAACCAGATTACTCACCAGGTTATTTCAAACCATTTACATAAAATAAAACCATTTATTTAAATTCTAAATTAATTCACCTGGGTTTTTCTGAAAAAGACTGCCCCCTTATTGGTGAGAACAGTAAACAGCTAGGAGAAGACATCATCTGAACTAACAGCTTTTTGCAGAATAAATGTCAAAAGGTGCAGCCAAAAGGTATGAGCTCAAGCCTGTTACCTCACAGATGCTTCCTTCATTTTAAATACCCCAAGAGATAGATTAAGTTAAATTAAAAAAACCCCACATGGAGGACACAGTCATACATGTCCTTGCCATCAGGCTCAGATTGTTTAAGAAGCTTTCCTCTCTCAGCTAAAATGTGGGAGGGTAATCAGGTCAGGACAGGTCCATTAGTTGCTACAGAATGTATCAGTGCTGAAGTACAGAGTGGCACCTATTACTTACCAGTGGATAGTGTGGCCTGAGTTTACCAGTATATCGATAACCAGACCAGGGATTTGTGTTAACGTCACCTTCCAGGGTCCAAGAAGAAACTTCACGCTTAGCTTTTTCATCTTCTGAAAAGGAAAAAAAATTGCAGCAGCAAAATCAGTCCTACAAAGAATAAGAACTGGGGAGTCCAGAAAGTGACCTAGAAGTACAGAAGTCTACATTTGACTCTTTCTGGCATTTTAGATATTGATATATGAAAGTATAAGTAGCAGTTATCATTTTGTAGTAATTGTTTAAGCTGATCTTCATTTGTAGTTCTAAAACATAGTTCTGTGCTTGTTTTCATTCTCAGGAAAAAGCATGTTTCTACAGAAACACTCATTATCCCTTCAGTTAACACTCTTGCACTGTAGATGAATGTTCCTTTTCTGTGATTTCTCTTTGCATTCAGTGACAGAAATGACCTGGGATGGGAAGCAGGGTGGGTACCCAACTGTTGGTTTCAATACAGGGAGCCTGCTATGGAGTGAGGTTGCTGCCACTTCTGCATTTCAAGACCAGTACATGGTCTCCATGCAGTACATGCACCTTACAAGATGATCCTAATCTGCTGGAGGTTCCCAGCTCTCTTAGCCTTGTGAAATCCACGTCTGATGTGGTCCAGTGACCGACTTCATTCACAAATAACACAATCCTAACAAGGCAGATTGAAGGTGTTTACATAAAGCATTGAAGTAAGTAGATCGTGAGCATGACCAAAAGGAAAAATACTTGCTTGGAAGGAGGAGGCAAGGGATAAGAAAGAGCATGGCAGCATTAATCTTTCACTTATAACGTGATAACTTCAGTTTGTTTTCTCTTTTTATATCTCACAAGAATGAAAAAATGGTAAAAGGTCTGCCATACCGAGCCCTAACATGAGTTCCTCAGACTCTCTTATGACTGACATCTGCTCCTATGACATTCAGTTTAGATGAACCACTGAGAAGTAATAGCTGAAAAATCCAAAGATTTAATCAAGTCACATTTTAGATGCCCTTGAGATGAATCAGTAGCTTGTTGCATCGAGGTCTTGATGGCTACCAGAACCAAGGCCACTCAGCTTGAGTTCAGTAGTTATCCAGGAAGCCAACAAGATCACGCATTTAGCGGTATCATAAAAAATGCTGCCGTCAGACAAACAGCAGCATTGGAGGACTGCACCAGGGAATTACTAGAACTACTAACAAAGACAATTTCATATCCATGCTGGTACAACATGATAGGATACAGAATCCAAGTGTGAACTATGAGACCCCTATGCTGGGACAGCAGAAAGAAGGAAAATATTTGTAATTGTGCTACTCCAACCTGTTAACCATGCAACATTTGTCATAGAAAAAAGGGCTTTATTGGGTTTTAGAAAAAGAGGAAGTGACTTGAAGATTTGACTTGCTGCCATGCCACTTACTTTTCAATCCCACCTCACCTTTCCACAGGGCTTGATGAAAGCTGGGCAGAGGCATGGGGCAGGAGGGGAAGGAGAGCAGAACTGGGGTCTGTTCTCTCTTTTTTTTTTTTTTAACTCATGGATTATTTTTACTAAAGTAAGGGAGAATCTGCCACTATTTCTGTGCCAGAGCTACCAGCTGCATACAGACACTTATTATCTTCTACTAAACTCAGCACAATCCTAGCTACAATACATCCTCCGATCTGTGGCTGCATCAGCACACAAAAGCATTTTCCTTTTCTTTTTTCCCCAAAGCAGTATGCCCCAAATGTACAGAACAGCTGCCCTCTGACTGGCTCGCCTGCATTCCAGTAAGTGTCTAATCACAAAGACTTCACAAGAACCTTTCCCACTTTACTGCCTTTTACTACATTAGACATCAAAATGCTATGATGGAACAAGCTTGGCAATGCCTTATAATAATGATTTCTTATTCTCCTTGCCCTTTGTTTCAGCATCCCTCTTTCTCTGTTCATATACCTGCCAATGCAGCTCAAGGAATACTGCATACAAATAGAAAAGGGAACAGAAAGAGACTTCTGTACCACTGCCTCTGAAATTTTACATAGATTTGTAGATTACCAGGAACTGGACAAAATTTCAGATATGCTGAATCCAGTGCCAGATTTCTTGGAAAAATCCATGCCATTCTTAGACACACAATCACAGAAGAGCTAAGGTTGAAAGGGACCTCTCGAGGTCATCTGGCCCAACACCCTGCTCAAGCAGGGCCACCTAGAGCTGGCTGCACAGGACAAAACCAATTCAAAACAATATTAAAATGGTTTTTTTAAAAAAGTACTTACTTGCTTTCTTGTGTAATAACTTGTGAGTGGCCCAGCTTCCCTTAAAGCATTCCTAGAATTGCAAACAAACAAACAAAAATATATATGTTTTAAGTAGCATTATCCTGGACAGACATGCCATCCCCAAAAAACAGAGAAGCAACTGTCTTTTAAAAGAAAACTGAGTTATTTTATTAACCCTTGTAGCAACATGCAGTAAATGCTACTGTAACTGCTAGTCTTCACAACAGAAAATACTACATTCAACAGCTTATGACCAGAACAGACAGAAAGCATAGCCAAACTGACACACCCATCACAGTGAAACACACTGATCTAATCCTATCTACTAAATATTGTCCCCTTATCATTTTAATGAGTAACTAAACACCATGGTTGCTCCACACTGGCTGAAACAGTGTCTAACTCCGTACCAGATCTTACAGCATTGCAGTGGGCAGGATGGTCCCTTGGCTCCTACAAGAAGCTACCTCCTCCTTCTACTTGAGTCCTTTCCTTTCTGCCTCCTTCCTCAGCGCAGCAAAGCAAGAGGCCAATCAGCATGATCACAGAAGAACAAATTAAATAGAATAAAGGGTGGGAGCGGGCAGGGACTGATGGCTACCAAATGGAAATAGGAAATGAATAAACATTGAAATGGAACTCAAGAAAAGTGACTGTGAAAGAGTTTGCGTTTTTCTCTTCTTCTCAAGCACAAATAGAGCAGTTCATGCCACAAACAATGAGTCAGCAAAGGGGCACACGGAAATGGCTGGCAGCTGGAGAAGAACAACAAAAGACTAAGATGAAAGAAAGACATGAAAAAAGGAGAGATTTAAGTAGAAAAGTTGCAGAAGGCATCATTAAAGGTGATCCTTTAAGGTACTAACTAGGAAATTACTTGGTTTTGTAGCAGAAAGTCTAATTCAACAGCTATGTGCGCTCAAAACAACCACTAGGAACCAGCTAATTCCAATAATTTCCAATAACAGCTGAATTTCTGAAGAAAGAGGCAGGAAGCAAACTGTTTTCCTTTATAAGGAAAAACAATACTAATGCTGAATCATCTTTGTAAAACTACCATCTAGAGACAACAACTGATTCAACCTAATGTATACAACAGTCAACCAGTCCAAGACAACAGATCTGTAAACTAAGCCTGGCATATAACATGCTACCCCTGCTTCACGGCTGCTGTTGAGCAGTCTTAACTGTCTACTGTAGAGCCACCTTCTCCCCATTGTCTCATTAGTCTTGCAACCAGTAGTTACCAAATTGTACCCACAAGAACACAGTAAAGTGGGGCACAAGTATGCCTATGTTCAAAGAGACCCTGTTGCGTGATAATTCCCTCATTACCAAAACCAGTTGTTTGTTGTCTTCTCCTACACTGTACACTTGGAAGTCACCCCATTCTCTGTCTGGGCTGGCATCCAACATGCCAGGGTGCTACAGAATGGTCCGGGCTACAAGAGGCTTCGAAACCATCACTTTCAATTACCAGAGAGAACATCTTTTGGAACCAGCAGCAGTGGAAGGTTTTGCTTTCACACTTGCACAACCTGCTGCATTGTATAACCTTTGTGCTACACCGTTATCTGTTTTCTGTTGGAAAGCTGGGGGGGCAAGGAGCAGGTTTTAACTGAAGCCTATTTTAAGAAAAAAATTAAAAAGCTAAAAACCCTATTTCAAGGACGCTAGAAGCACCAGTATGGTCTTAATACCTTTTTAAATACCAGACTTCTGTTCTGAAGCAGTAGAAGTATTACAGAACTAAGGACTTAGAGCAGCTGCGTCTGCAACTCTAGAATCCACTTCTTGGGATAGAAAGGAGCATTTGGGGAATGAAGACATCCATCAGCTGTGGTAATTACTGATTGTAGTTTATTCTCTCCTTCCCCATTAAATTTTGGAGTGTATTCTCCAATGCCATTCCTTTCTCCAATGCCAACATTCTTTCCTCTTCAGTGGCCCATGAGCAGAAAACACCAGTCGAACAGCACAGCCCTGGCAGTGTAATACACAACCTGACAGGCTCTATTTTGGCTTTTTATTTCCTGCAGCTGTAAACAACCAAAGAGGATCCTGCATAAGGCTGCCATATGTCTGAGTTTTCCCAAACATGTTTCCCAGATTTTACTTGCTCTCTATTTTCAGAGAAACAGCAGCTCCATCACAACTGCTACAGCATAGCTCCAAACAAGCTGCCGTACACCAGGACAATCCCAGACACGTGCACTATATGTACATCAATCAACTGCAACAAGTACACACAGCAAGTCTGAAGCATTTTTGTAAGCACAGGCTATCACACGTGCAGTGTACAATCAACTAATATCTCTGTCTTGGTTTGACACTTTTGGAAGGCACTCACAGGATATGCCACACATCCACCTACAACTCATGTATTTTGTGTAGGATCAGTCATATGCTTCCTGTAAGCACCGGACTTACTGGGTACACACAAACTATTTATATTCAACAACTCACTGCACAAGCACAACATTGCACATGCCTGCAGACCTCTGCCTTGGCAATTGCAGATAAAAATATGGCAGGTGTCATCTCACAGGTTGGAGAGTCATAGCTCTAGCGACAAAGCACTACCAATGTACCAGTGCATATTGCAAACACCCTCACCTTCTATACAGCAGACTTCCTGACAAGCCATGGAAGAAAGCCACTTTCTCTCCATCTGGGCCACTTTCTGGAGAATTTTAGGGGGAAATTTCTGCTTTTCGCTGAGCCTTCTCTGCTGAGCCTTTTCCTCTCAGCCTTCTGCTGAGACATTTACTTCAATCTTCCTATTATCATTCCTGCCTCTAATGATTCTTCCATGTTCCTATGCCATGTACAGATCAGGACAGGAAATTTTCAACGATTAAATAAGCATAATCCAGGAAAAAATATCCAGGGTGATTTTTTTATACTAAAATAAATTAAAAGGTTTTTTTTCTGATATGGTTAAAAAGGTACACATGACCCCACATGGCTGCATTTGAAAACATTAATTAGCTTCAGGGGAAGTACACAGGAACAAGATGAATTGGGCTTCAAGTTTCTTGGAAGACTTCCTGGATTTCATTTTAAACATTACATTATCCATTAGTATGTCTGATATTAACAACCCCACCCTTCTCACCTAAAGCATTTTTCTTTTTATGGCATGCTGTTTTATATAGCAATCAAGACAGACTTGGAAACACTGAAGAGGGCTGTACAAGAAGAGAGGTCAAACGTATGACACAAAAAAGGCAGGGGGCAGTAGGGTAATCCTCAATTTGTTTTAGAGCAATCTTGGGTACAACTATTCCATCAGCAAGAAAAATACAACTGTGATTTTTAGACAGAGGCTGTCAACCTATTTACACCTTTCACAACATTTCTGGCCTCGAGGCATTGTGAAACCAGTCCCACTGATTCTGCGTTTAGAGACAAGCTCAACCCAGTGTTCACCAAAACCTGTGCATTTACCAAAAGGTAACCAAAGGCACAATCAGCATTACCTTCTAGAAACATTCCTCTTGGATCACCTTGTGTAAACCATGTTATTTCTGTAAATGATTTTTACCTTAAGGACTCAGCCCAACATCTACTTACTGGTTGAAATATTGACAGAATCATGCAACGTGACAGAATTTGTTTTACAGGAGAGTGCATTTTCACTAGTAACACAGTGATCACTACCACATACCTTAGACTTTTTTTTTTTTAACCAGACATTGAAAGAACAAAACAAAACCCTTTAAAATAGCTATTGAGATACTTAGCAAGGATTTTTTTTTCTTTCTTATGTTTATTGTCATCTTTACAGTAATAGCAGGGAGCTTCTTATTCTTTTGCTTCATATATCCATGCAACCTGATTAAGAGGCAGAAAAGCACAGCCAACTTCAAATTCCAGAGGAGAAAAGGGTGCTACATCAACCAAGATTAGGATACAACTACATTGCAAACCTCTGCATAGCACAGACATAACCAAACTAACTTCAAATAAGCTACCCAAGTACAGGAAGCTATGCAGGCACCACAACAGAGAATTCAAGGCGTACTCACCGATTGTATTTCTGAACTGCCTTTGCAAGGTAGCAGCTCATTTAAAGCTAGTTCTGCCAACTTTCTGTCAGCAATTTCCAGCCTTACAGCTGACACTCTTCTTCAGGCTCCCCTTCACCTTTGGGTACTGCTGCTTTATACAACTTGGCATTTGACACTGTAAATGCACCTATCAGCAGGTATACAAACACTGCCCCACTGTACGGTTACTGATAACTCCAACTTGTGTCCAGCTTCCACAAAATTACCCCTTTCCATCCACTGTGCTTATCACTTAGAGCCGCTGTGATGAATTTCCAGAAATACCTCTTCTGCAGCAAAAAAAAGAGCCAGCTGGAACAGAGACTGTGGGGACAGACTGGCTGTCTCTCTGCATTATACCCTGAATTGTAATGGACAAGCATCTAGGAAACAGTGCAGAGCCATACACTGTATTTAAAAATATTATGAGCAATTTTTAAAATAGAATTTAAAAACATCCTTTAGAATGTAAAACTTGGCTTAACTTGAGATCAAGTGATTTTGCTTAATGAGAACTTGTTTTTAACCAAACCACCTTGAAGGTATGCAAAACAGAAGACAAAAAACTTAAGTATGGCATTTAGCTTAAGAAAAATATCAGGTTATCAGCAATAAACATATTTAATTGGTACAGATTAACCACACATTTTATCCACAAATCCAAGTATGTTGAGGAATGCAACTGTTAATACATTCAATATTAAAATAAAACAGCTGGCTCGTTAGCATGCTGAACTCTATTCTTGGTGCAATAGAGCACTGGAACAGGCTGCCCAGAGAGGTTGTGGAGTCTCCTTCTCTGGAGACACTCAAGGGCCACCTGGATGCGTTCCTGTGTGATCTGATCTAGGTGTTCCTGCTCCGGCAGGGGGACTGGACTAGATGATCTTTCGAGGTCCCTTCCAATCCCTAACATTCTGTGATTCTGTGTAATACAAGCCTACAGAGATAGCCTCTAGCCTGAAAATCTCAGCACAAAATTCCCAAACTAGCCTAAACAGCACACACGACTAGTCAGTTTTTCAGAATTGCTGAATATGTGTTTTCAGATTCAAATCCAAGGGAAGCACCTACATGCAGCACCTTGGTATCAGCAATGTTGGCCTTCTCCTTCATCTAAAGCCCGATCACACCCAAAGAACTCCTGGGTCCCATGACAGACCCCTTCCTTTGAGGAAGGGCCTGCATTTTGCAACTCTTCAGATTTACAGAGGTAAATAAGTGATTTCTGAGCATAGTGAAGGAACAACAGATGAGAGAAATTCAAACTGGACCATCCTTTCAGTATATTGAATGCTAGCTCAGCAAGCCTGCCTAGAGGAGTCTGAAGTTTCACTTTCAGAAAATTATGAGGGCTCATTATTTGCGCCTCAGCAGTAACCAGGCATTTACCACAAGCACAGGTATTTCTGGTGATTTATAGGCAATTAAAAATGTCAGCTTCCTGTTGAAGGGAATCTGTCAAAAGATCTTCTAGAAGGCAGTATCTGCAGAGTGCCATTTATACCAAAAGAAACCCATATGTGCTGCAGTTGGATCCAAGCAGCAGGTTCTAGCCTATTTTAGGCACAGCAAAGAACAGTGAACCAAGAATGAAACATGGCACTTACATCCTACTGTCTGACACGAGAGAGGACAAAAAATGGTTTCATCCAGGTCCACTGCTCCCTGCTCCCCACCCCCAACACACTGAAGGTGAAAGGAAACAGCAAAGTGCGGGATGGGACACCACCACTCTTCAGGACCACAATTTCTCACAAATTATTGTGACCCTGAGTATCCAAAGTTGTCAAGGGCCCAGGTCTGAGTATCAGTGAAAATGTGCCTCCCAGAAAGGAGTAAATCAGTGTACAAACTCACTGAGAAAACAGAGGTGCTCTTCTTTCGGGACACTGGAGTTTAACAAGTCATATTCCATCTCAACTGGAAAGAGCCCCATCGGTGGGTATCCACCATTGCGAGAGAGATGCTGCTGCCTCTGTACAGTTCAGAGAAATCATTTCCTTTCAAACACCTCAAACACATACAACCATTGCTCACATGCAGCAGCTTCCTCACGTCACAGTCCTCACCTTTGACTCTAACCAGATCACTTGATACACTTGGGCCTCTTGGGACTGACAACGCACAGGCGCACAAAGCAAAAAAAACTCCTTGAATAAGTCAGAACTACTATTCCGGTAGAAATCTGGCCTCCGCACCTCAGAGAAAAAGTACACAGCACAGGCCACTGACTTGAGGCATTTAGGTACTTACAGCCTTCCAGTGCTGAAAGGAAGATACAAGAGAGATGGGGAGGCACTCTTGATCAGGGAGTGTAGTGAGAAGATGAAGGGTAATAGTTTTAAGCTCAGAGAGGGTAGATTTAGATTAGATATTAGGAAGGAAGACAGTGAGACAATGGAGCAGGTTACCCAGAGAAGCTGTGGATGCCCCACCCCTGGAGGGGTTCAAGGCCAGGCTGGATGAGGCTTTGAGCAACCTGGGCTAGTGGGAGGTGTCCCTGACCATGGCAGGGGGTGGGGAACTTGATGATCTTTAAGGTTCCTTCCAACCCAAACCATTCTGTGATTCTACAATTTATAGTAAGAGAATGTTTCCAGTATGTGGCTAGACATAGATATTTCTGAATTTTGACGGAAAAATGCCACCAAACCAGCATCCAGTCCACACGACAGAAAACCTCAGACTACTCTGTTTCATCTGAGACACACAGATATAAATAGTACGAGAGGAAGTTTTCATGAAAGCAACACAAAATTATCAATAACAGATCAATTTACAACTAGAAGGTTTAAAAAAGTGATAGCTGAAGATCTCAAAGAACAGATACTACTATCCCTCTGTTTATCATTCAGCAGTTCATAGAATGCATAGAAGAAGTGTAAATTTTTTGTGTACTTAAACAAACTGTTAATGTATACTACATATAATTTACACACAAGTGACGTGTATCTGTAAAAAAAAAGATTTCACAATAGCAAATTCATCTTAGTAAGAGGAACAACAGGCCTGAGGTGTGATGCTGGGTACCTGTGTTATATCCACATTCAGAAGTGTCCTGGGGTAAGCTGAGACAGACTTAACTTTCTTCATAATAGCTAGCAAGAGGCTGTGTTTTGGATTTGTGCTCAGAAGAAAGCTGATAAAAAGTGATGTTTATGCAGCTGCCAAGGTCTTTCAGCTTCTCTGGCTGTCTGCAAACAGGAGAAGCTGGGAGGGAGCACAGCCCCAGTTACTAGCCTGGGATTTGATCTTAGGTTCGGGATTGAGACCCAAAGTGGCCAATAATCTGTTCCATAACATACACATCATGGCCAGTATATATAGGTGAGGACCCTCCGGAAGATCGTCCCTTTTTTGGTTCCAGATCTCTTTTGCTCCAGGTCATCTCACTCCAGGTGGTCACTCTCTCAAGGCCTTCCCCCTCCCTCACCCTGGTCAGCTTCTCAGTCTGGGATGCTCGGACTGTTATCTCCATTCTGTGAGCGCAGTTTTGGGACTCTCCCTGCTCCGGGATCGTTAACCGGGAACAGGCTGAGCCTTGGTCAATTGAGGGGGGGGGCAGGGAGGGAGGTGGCAGTATCACTGTGTATCACTCATTTGTATATTTGTATATAGTATTATTTCAATATTATTGTAGTTTAGTTATTAAATTGTTCTTATCTCAACCCACAAGTCCTTTTTTCCCTTTAACCCTTCAATTTGCTCCCCTATCCTCAGGTGGGGGGCGGGAGGGGGAATTGGGTGAGTGGGTGTGTGCTTTGGCCCCCAGCCAAGGGCAAACACATCACAAGAAGATACAGTAATACAGTCTAAGATGGTAAACACATGCAACACTGTAGTAAGTCTCTACAAAAGAGAAAGCAAGACAGTGAAAGAAGGTTGCTGGCAGTGACAGAACTTGATTTATCATCCTCAATTAAGATATTATTAAAGTTTGACAGCAGACAGACGCCCTCAGCAGAATATTCCCTCTCATTACACCTTGGAGTGAAAGAAAATAAAATTATGCTGGGGTTCATCACACCACCTCAGAGCTCCTCTGCTGATCTTTACCCCGTCTCCATTACCAGCTCAGAACCTCCCTGCTAGGCCAGAACCCAGCTGCCCCGGCCCCCTTTCCACCCATGACCCACTAGCACAACTGTTATTCAACAGCTGTACCCAGTTTCCAAGGTGCAGAACACCCAGAGATGAAACAGTGTTGGCTCAAAGGAATTTCAGAGGATGTTAAATTACATTAGAGTAAGCATTTTCAGGGTATGTTGTTGAAGTGTCCTTTTTGATGCAGAAATGGGGGAAAAATAAAAGACCAGAATAATGCCCTTTTGCAAGGAAAGGAGAAACACAAATGATAAATCCACCAGGGAAATCACTGTCTTGATACAGTCTACTTGAAAAGTTCACTTCAATTCTCTACGTGCAGTGACAAAAAACAATGTTTCACCAATCTCCTCATTACACTGAGATTCTCAGTTCTATGCTGCCTGCACGAAGCTTTCTTAACAAATCTTATGTTACCATTTATAATCCAAACACATTGCTCTACCTTTCTACAGTAGTTAACACTTTTCTACTGTTTATTCTTAGCATCAGAGAAAATAAACTCCTACAAATTTGGTTTTAGCTCTGATTGGAGTTTTGGCCATATGAGAGACATCATGGGCTCCCAAGCAAATTAATTAACCTGTCGTGCATGTCTGACAGATGAGCTTACCCCTCAAAGAGACAGTCGTAAGTTTGTCACTCCCATCGTGCCCTCAGCCCAGAGTAAGTGTCTGCACACTCACAGCCAATGCCACTGCATTCACTAAGGACAGGTTGACTTCACGGCGATGCCAAACTGGCCACAACAGACAAGCCAGCTCCTCAGCAGCATGCTCCTGAAGCACCGGCGTTTTCTGATCCTGCAGTGCACAGCTTTAGGGAGCTGAACTAGCAAAAAAATCAATGCAACTGCTTTTCCTCCATTAAAAGAACACCCTAAAAACCCCAGATGTCACCAAGGAATCAGGGCCAGCTTAATGGAACAGGTAGAACCCTGCATCCTCAGAAGGAGGGAACAGGACCATGCCAGCTATAATGCAGGCTGTGCTGTGAGGTGGAGTAACATCCTAGGTCCACTCACTAGCTTATTTAACAGTTATTTACACATGTAATACCACAATGGAAAGAAAACCAAAGAGAGAACTTTGGAAAAGTTTCACAAATGCTAGCCAGTCCAGTGCCGTCAGCTGAAACTTGCTGGAAATTCAGAGAAATTTTCCTGGTTTTTACAACCACCCTATCACACCACCTCAGAGCTCCTCTGCTGATCTTTACCCTGTCTCCATTACCAGTTCAGAACCTCCCTGCTAGGCCAGAACCCATCTGCCCTGGCCTCCTTTTCCACCCACTATCACAACTGTTATTCAACAGCTGTACCCAGTTTATCACTTCCTTATATATATAAACCTATCACTTGCTTATATGAATAGCCAGCCCGGTAGCCAGTGGCACCTCACCTACCTTCCTGATGGTGTTTGCAAGACAACAGCAGAGCACTGCAGCGAGTCTCCTCCATCACACACACCAGATGACATGGAGAGCTGGAACCTTGGAGCAGCCTGTGCTGGGCCCCACAGGAGGTACTAAGGGGGGCTGAAGGTCCTCACTGCAGGCTGAACTTGAGGACCCTTCTCTCAGTGCATGAGATGTTTTGCACATCTTGAGAACAGGCTGCTGTTAATCATCTTCTCTTCTGTAACATGCGTCACCCCAAAACCTTCAAAGCACCTTCCATATGGGGAATAACCATGCTTACTTACTTTACTGATCAGGACAACGAGGCACAGTGAGGAGGAATGACACACTCAAGGTCGCTCAGAAGTAAGATGACTAGGATTCAGTAATTTATTATCTAGGCAGCATAGCTTTACAACCATGTAGTCAGTTATCAAGCAGCCTGTTTTAACAAGCTAATAAATATTTCTAGTAATTCCCCTTTTACCTTACAATAGTAGCCTATATTTCAAAAGAATGAAACCTAATATATAGACAAGAATCTCTGCATCCTATATAAAATTAGCAGAGTTGGGGATGGGACAGAGGAGTGAAGATGTTACTAGAACTTCTCATATAGGCTTATTTGGTCTGTTAATAAATGGTTTTGTCATCAACGACTAATACTTGTACATGCTGAAGACACATTTATGATGAGTTTTACATCAGACATGTCAAAACAGGTAGTGAAATGCAGAGCAAATCCTACAAACCAACTATAAGCACCACATGGGAACTAGAGATAGAGAATTGTCAGAACAATTTAGCGTTGCAGCTGATACAATTTAGCGTTGACTTGCAGCATCTGACACCAGAGACTTCAGAGGAAAGGACCAGAAACCATGCAGTGGGTGTCTTACATGCACATGGGAAGTTTTCCCCTAGTCCTATGCAAACCATAACTATCAGTTTACATTCTGACTCAGAAAAAAAATTGTCCAGTTAGTTAATCTAGCTGATGTGGTTTAATTATTTTATCTACAAAACTTCAGTGATTTTACCCTGAATTATAATTCTGACAATGAAGTTCACAGTTAATCTCTGAATTAAACACATACGTCCTCTCTGACGTTGACAGAAATTGCACACACAAAAAGTTCAAAAGATTAGACTATGTATTTTCCTGCATATTGTCAAGTTATTAAAAAAAAAAAAAAAACAAAACCACACCAAACAAGCCAACTCTCCCAACTGCCATCAGACAGTCCTTTCTATTTAAGTTAAGGACCAAACCACATTACCACTGTGGTAGTAGGTGAGGACAGCCAAGGCCTACAGAGTACGTTTAGCAGGAGTAGATGGCTGTATGACAACCGGCCTAACCTGAATCTCCTTGTTTGGTATTCTTAAAGCAAAATATCAAAAAAACATTTTTTAAAAAAGAGTAGAGCACCAAATCCCAAATCATCTTCCCAAAAACTTTTATTTACTTCAAGGAAATGGAAAAAAAACTGTTTTCAGAGCAACAAGTCTCCCAGTGTTCACCAAAGCCAAGCAACTCCAGAGCCCAGAGCTGATGCAGACAGAGAAACGCACAGGCTAGAATTTGATCAGCACATCTCATTTTGTCCCACTGAGCCCTTACATTTAATGGGGGGGAGGGCAGACAACCCAAACATTCAGGCCCAGGAAAACAAAAAAAAAAACAAAACAAAAAAAAACCACACAAAAAAACACCTTCCCCTCCTCACGAAC
>NW_010109904.1:42548-42761 GCF_000699245.1 Pterocles gutturalis
AAGCCCGGGCACGAAGGGCCGGGCCCGGGCGGCGGTGAGGGGAGCGGGCTCCTCTGCCGCGCCACACGGCCCCGCGCTTCCATTTACTGACTGGAAATCTCCTGACGGTCCCCCCCGTTTTTCCCCCCAGCGAAAGGAGAGCGCTTCCCCGCAGCACCCATAAGAGAAATAAGAAATAAAAAAGAAAGAAAAACCGGCCCGCAGCGTGCAGAT
>NW_010109905.1:0-49530 GCF_000699245.1 Pterocles gutturalis
TTCCCTCATCCAAGTCATTGATGAATATAAAACAAGACTATATGCCATTTTGACTACACAGGATAGTCTTCAAAACAGCTTGCAAATTTGACTGCAAAGACTGTAAAAGCTCCTCTTGACATTAATTTTCCTCTTTTTAGGTGCGTCCTTTTTTCAGATCTATTCTTCATACCATAAATGTGAACTTTACTTATGTCTACTGCTGCAGATTCTTTCAGTGGGGTAGAGTCAGGAATACAATGCATAAAAGATTTCTGCTGAAAAATGTTGTTTAATAGAGCTATGCAAAAGTTTCCAGTCCTGTTTCTTGGTAACTCTGAGCAGCTATTTCAATTGTTTTTGAATAATTTGATAATGTGGTAAGTTTTTATTTTCATAAAATATTTTTAGCTGATTTCCTTGTAAGAGACCTTATAAAGTCTGATCGTAGAATCGTTTAGGTTATAAAAGACCTTTAAGGTCATTGAGTCCAACCATAAACCTAACACTGCCAAGACCACCACTAAACCATGTCCCTCAGTGCAGGAATTCAGCTGCACCACATCTATGAATAACTCAAATATATCTAAAATAAATGGAAAAAACTTCTGAATGTATTTGAATATTGCAAATCGGCTGGTGAAACTCAAAAGAGATTTTGAGACTCAGTCCAAAGCCTGTGGAGGCTAGTGAAAGGCTATGAAATATCTCAAAGGCCTAATCCCTTTCTCCTGATTTATAGAGTAAATGTGTAAATGCTCATGATCCACTCAGAATTCATTACAGGTTGACTTGAAATCTGGCCTCCACTTGCATGAACCCTTTTCAGAATACTTGACCCGAGTTTTCTGTTGAACAGGCAGGGACTGTATGTTGCTGTATATTCCTGTTTTTTCCTATATCTGTCTACATAACTGTGAGCTCCAGAGCACGAGTAACAGGGGCAGCCAACAGATACAGCAGCTTGCAAAGCAGTTTCTGGGCTCTGCTTCCTTGACATGTGGCCCAGGGAAGCTGTGGATGCCCCATCCCTGGTGGTGTTCAAGGCCAGGCTGGATGAGGCTTTGAGCAACCTGGGCTAGTGGAAGGTGTCCCTGCCCATGGCAGGGGCATTGGAACCAGATGATCTTTAAGGTCCCTTCTAACCCAAAATATTCTATGATTCTATGATTCTGTCTGTTCTCACGACTTTCATTATGAGCTATCCTAGTGCCATATAAATTAAAATTAATGAAGTAACTAAAGGTCATGTGGTGTACACATTTTATGGAAGGAAAAAATCTGAATAACAAAACTTAAATTCTCATTCCTAGATCTCATGCCTTAGCTTTACAAAAAATCAAGATTTTACAAGACAGAGACTTTCAGTTTCCACAAGGATGAAGGAGTAGTTGATTAAAAGTGCTGAGGAAGGTTGTTTTCCATTTCTAATTAAATGTTTATAAAGTTATTTTTGAACATGGATCCTGCTCTACCCATTAGATTACTCTAGTTTCTGCAGTTTTGAGCATAACTTTTTCAAGGTAATTAATATTTGACCTTATTATTCAGTTCAGCTTCTTCTCCTTCGTTGTGTTGCTTACATAATGCTTTATTAGTGACATCACCTACTTTTGTCTGTTATTGGGATGTCGCACATTCGAGATCGTGGTTTCAGCAACAGAATAAGTAGGAGGATGAAATGGACTGTAAAGGCAGAAAAAAACCCCACAAGTACTTTTGTGAAACTGCTGGATGGATGAAACTGTTACATGTTTCTCACTGCAGAGAAGAACAACCTATCCTCTAGTAAATTCACTATGTCCTTCCTTCCTGTGGTCAATTCTGCCTAATTTCTGAATTTATCAGTTACAGATTTTCCCACAAATATAATTGTAAATATGCATAAATAAAAATTAAATCTTCTCTTTCTCATTGGTTCTTTCCTTTCAGAAGACAAGAGTTAGAGAGAAAGGGGAGGGGAAGATACCCTCAAACATCACAGGATGGAAATTCAAGTGACAGATAGAAAAAAGAACAATATGAAGAAAGAGGACACCTGTTGTATCTTTTTATTACTTTATTGTTTCATGTCACCAATAACTTTGTAATTTACTATTTCTTTTACCTGAGTTGAATCCATGATAGCAGCAAAGCTAGATATGTTGTGTTCTTATCAGGAATATGGTGATAACAGTGAATTAGAAGAGCAGAATAGAAGATAAGACTGATAAAATAGAAGATCATGAGTTTGTGAGTAGTAGTGCTTTCTCTCACTACAAATGGGGTGCTGTCTACAACACAGAAGGAACTAGTATTTTGTAGAATTTGTGCAAATTAGCGTACTCAGTTTCCAACATGCTTGTTAATATTTTTTTTACAGTGGATGTACAAAGAATATAGACGAGAAATTGCCTAACTGGGGGTGGGGGGCAGAGAAAAACTGTCTAGGAAAAAAATTGCCTGTTATTAAGCCTGGTAGGGATATGTATCATTTACTAGCATGCCCTAAAAAAAGTATGGTACTAAAGATACTAGGGGTGATGGTAGTTTGAGAAGTGTCACATGATAAAACACAGATAAAAAGAGATAACGAAGTTAATTACAACCAGGAAATCTGCAGTGGCTATACTGCATTGTGCAGGAGTTCACTGAGGCTACAAGCTATTATTTTCAAACTCTCAATGCATTTATTGTACCATAGAATTTAATGGGCATGTTAAAACTAGTGTGAAAATAAAACCTGATTTTTTTGTTTTTCTAAATGGATGTTTTCTCTTCTGAGTAACAGCTAAAAGAGTATAAGGAGAGATGGCGAAAAAAGACATCTGCAAAGTCACTAAAATGAAGTTCTATGTGTTGCAGTCTCTTGGTAGTTCTAGGAAAATCTGTTTTCCACTGTGCTTCATTTGAAATAGGTAATCTGAAAACGTTGCATATTGAATGATGTACATTGTTTGGACTGATTAAATAAAAAAAAAAAATGATGTGTGATAAAAAAGCAAAGGTATCTTTTTGACAGGCATATGCATATGAGAAACCATATGAGATTACCTAATTTAGGTAGTCTCCTTTGAGCTGGTTTGTTAATGATAATTCTGATTATTTTTTCACATCCAAACAGGGAATATCTATTCCAGGCTAATTTTCCTTCTTTGAGTAGAAAACCTCTAGAGTATTCTAGCCTTAGCACATGCTTAATTCATCTAATGTTTATCCTTTATATGGGAATTATGTTTTTAATCAACTTCTGCAGTGACCTGTACTTGAATAGATATCAGAAAAAAAGGTAACTTGTCATTTTTTAAGTCTCTGGAATGGATTTTGTTCAGTGTCTGACCTATAGGACACATCAAAATGGAATAATTTATATGACAAAATAAAGACAACAAGGTCAGAAGTGATGTATGATTTTTACAACAGGGAATATCCAGGGACATGATAGTATGTGAGACATATTCCTGAAAGTTAAGGAGGGGGTTTTTTTCCTTTTTTTTTTTTTTCTTTTTAAGTAAATGAGCTCAATGATGTGAGAAAATAAATAAGATTCTAGAAAAAGTGAAATTCTGAGTGCATGCTAGATAGGCATTAACTATCTTCTTTGCTCCTTGGGATTTTCTGTGGACCTCAGGGAAGGGACGTTCTAGGACATTGCCTTAGCAACACTACACTTTAATAATTGCATTAGTCAGAAAATGAAAAGCTCTTAAAATACTATAGAAAATCAGAGTGCCCACAAAAAGAATGTTATGACCTGTAGAGAGGCCTCCTTTTACTGTATCTTGGGTCTTCTCTTTCTCAGACAGTCTTTGGTAGATGCCTATTATTGTTACAGAATTTCCCCAGCTGAGGATAGGTGCAACATTCCATATGAATATATCCTCTATCTGAACTCATTTTTGAGTAGATGCGGCAAAGAATTCAGGGGCCAGGTTTAATTTCTTCAGTATTAGCTCTATACCTACCACAAGGAAAATGTGAGGGTACAGTGCTACAGGAATGGCTTTCTCATTGCCTGTGCAAGAAAATGAAAATCTGCAGGGAAACCCTTCCACTTGTACAGAGGAAAAGGAAATAAAGGAACATGTCAATCTCCTTTAGACTCTGATATTTAAATTGTTCCCATGATATAGCACTAAACACAGCTCGGAAATGTCATGGTGATGAACAGCTGATGATGCAGGTATATGATTCGAGATTGCCATCATTTCAGGGTCAGTTATCCTGAGCTCATAGGTTGGTAATTTTTTGCATAGATCGGTGCAAGATATTAATTTTGAATTATTCATTCTTTGTAAATCATATGCACATATGTACATAATTATCACTTTCAGTTAAAAATATGGTTTATACATGTGCCTAAAACTGCTGCAAGATCAAGATACCATAAGAAATGTATGCTTATAGAACTAATTTTTGTTGGTCAAAGCACACTGCCAACACTGAAAGCTTTTCCTCATTTCTGATTTTCATTCTCTGTCTTTTGTAATCTTTCAGTGAAAAAGGAACACAGTATGTTATTTCTCACTAGTTTTGTCCCCTTCCATTTTGGAAAAACTGATTTTTTTCACCCTCTCCTCTGTTTGTCATGGGGCATGGACTACATTGGAAATGGAATATTTACTCACCTGCCTTGTAAAAGCATAATCAGTTATGTCAGCAATGATGCAAATGACATTCTGGAAACAGGGTTTGTTAGAGTTCCTTTCGCCATCAGCTAAAAAGCTACCTTTCTCTCAGTAAAAGAAAATTACTGACAAGCTGTATGTTAATGCAAGAATGGCTTAAAGCCTTGTTATTGTAGGTAAGGTTGTGCTTATATAACACAGGTTTTCATTAAATATAGCTTATGCTGATTGAAATTTCTTTTCAGATGCTGGGATCAGAGGCTAGAATATTTGATACTTAATTTTTGCTGGCCTTTTTGATACAATAAATGTTATGACAGCTTAGAAAGATATGTGAATACTAACATTCACAAGCAGGTACGCAGCACAATTTTAAAATAAAAGCTTAGATAAATACTGCACATTAGTGTTTGTGAACATTCACTTGAATTTTCCATCCTAGCAAATTATCGCTCAGTTTTAGTTTTTTCTCCTGAGCAGTCATAAATATGTTCACAGCTGTTTTCCAGAAATGGCTGCCACCCATAATGTGGTATTTTACCTGCAAATAATAATGTCAGTATATGAAAGAGTCTCTACAGGTCAGAATCAAACAGAATGCTTCATGGCACAAAGCAACATGAGAAGTTTAAGAAATAAAGACCTCATGTAGCTTTAGAAGACTTGGAGGCAGGAATCCATACAGGCTTAAAGAAAACAGCGTTGGAATGGTTTTTGAAAGGTCATCATTTTCATTCAATTTTTTAAAGTATATTTAAATATTCCCTAGGTATTTTTATGAGTCACTTAAGATCTCCAGGTTACATAAGAAGCACAGGATAACAACAGAAAAAAATGTAATATATATCTAATTTATTTTTCTTCAGGTATGTAACTACAAATAGAAATCCATTTCATTTTATAAGAGCATTCACACATTTTTTCAAGTGTAGGGATAGCCTCACTATTGCACCTTCAGTTTTCAAATCCTATTTTGTCATCATCCAGAGAGAAATGAAGTTCTGATTTACTATTCCCTGAGCTTCAGACTTCTCAGTTTTCCAGTGCTATACTCACTTATTCAAACAAATTTAGTCTACAGAATCCCAGTATAACTTTTTATTCTGATAACATACATTACCATTAGCATTGCCGTCAATCTACAAAAACAAAAAACAAAAAACTAAACCCTGTAGATCCAGGAGTATTGAGGGAGTTATTCAAGGTCAAACAACTTGGAGAGAGAAGATGAAAATAAATCTAAATCTCCATTTCTTGTTTTAACCTATGTTTTACTTTTGATTATTGACACATAAAGCTATTTTGGGGATAAATTATTGACATATTTTGAGCTTACACTGAAGTAGTCTAGTTGGTAAGGAAATATATCTGTATCTTGAGGAGAATTTGCATAGCTGTGTAAACTGTACATGGTGCATTCTCTTTAAGCACGTGCATGTACCCCAGAGATATATAATCACAGATCCACAAGGACCTGCCTACCTCCATTTCATTCGTAATTGTGGCACATAGAAAACATTCAAACTGCAGAATTACATGAAGATTCTGTGGGCAGACCTCCTTAGTCCAATCCTTCTTTTCATCTATGTTTAATCTTGTGCACAAAGAAACATTGTAAATGTGGAGCAAATTTGACATATTCCCTTAACATATGGATGTTTTAAGAATATCCTGGGCAATGGATAATAATGTGGTTAAAACCTCCTTTCCTTCCAGTAGGTAAAACGTAGGACAGGATCTTGCAAAGTCAAGTCACAGACAGAAGAACATAAAAATCAGGCTGCTCACTATTTGTCATGTATACACAATGAACAACCCGTGTTAGTAATATCCTTAATAATTTTGAAGCAAGTTGAGATGATAGAAATAATCTACTCAGAATGTAAAAAGGATCATTTTGAGAAATGTCCTAAACAGAAACACTTTGAAGATGTATCTCCATACACTTCAAGAGTTCAAGCAAGTTTGCCTTTCCATTCAGTATAATTAAACTTGTTGTCTTGTTTGTTCCCTAGGAAACAAAGAGAATCAGGAAAGAATAATTTAGTGAATAATGTTTGGTGTGGAAATAAACACACACAGATACTACTTTATGCAAAAATAGAGGAGTGGAAGTAACTCTGTTGACAGCCAAGGCTAAAAGTGGATCTAGCAAAAGTTCTTTAAAAAGTGCAAATGTCAGAATGAACTTGGAAAAGAAAAATAATTAGTATGATGAGTGTGTCATATCCATCTTATGTCAGTGACCACGGAATTATGTAGACTGAATGTTTATGCCACTTCATTGTTTCTGTAGTAAGAAGTTCCAAGACACACTGGAGGATTTCATGGTGGTAATGAGAATATGAGGAATATTCTGTGGATTAAAACCTGTATGTGATCAAGCTGAATTTGTCTATTGAGAGGTCACGGATATACAAAGGATAGACAATATCTGTTGGTCATGAAAAAACAGTGATGCCATCTTTGTCTGTTTACAGGAAAGAATTTTAGCAGATTTTGAACCAAATTATTGAGAGAGACTTTTCACTTGCTGCTTGACCAAGCCTAAATCTGGTGAAGACAAATGCAGAATGTTCTCTGCTGGTGTTTTTGCCAGTTTTTCTTTGCTCAGCTTCTGATTCACACCCTGGAAATATGCTTCAAGTTTTGCTTGGGTTCCAGGAGAAACAGGCAGCCTTTATGACTCCTCCTGTTAGTAAATCAAGATCCCAACCCATCTCTAGGGGGACTGTATAGAAAGAAATAATCTCTGGGTGTAGACGTAATTATCCCAGGCTCTGCTAATACCTAGAATCCTTAACCTTAATCAGCACATATGACAGGAGGACTGCAATGGTTTATTGCCTGCTTATCTCCTTTTGGCAATGGCAGTGAGTTAAGTCCTCAAACTGATTTGTTTAGGTCTTACAGCTGCCTTTGATACAATTAGTCATGAAGCGTTGCAGAGACTGTTTTGTAAAATATGCCAGAAATAGACAAAAAGATACTCTATTCCTTTTGTTCTGAAAAGATACTTGAGAAGAGCTGACCAGAGAGAGACCTACACTGACACTGATCTGATAAGTGGAATGGTAACACCACCATAAATCTGTATTTTTGGTATTTGTTTTCATCATGCATCAGATGAGAAAGTAAGACTAAGCTCATATTTTGTGGAATTGAATGGATTTTGTGAAAGGCTGATAAACAAGGTAGTATTTAAGGTTTGATGGTATATTAGAGGCCTATCTGTCTGAACTGACGGTGTTTCTTGGGAGTTTTAGTTATGGTAACTAACTTCATTTTTCTATTAAGAGCCTATGGATTCTGTCTTCTTTGCTATGCAGCTGACTGCAGATGTAGAAGAGGAAGATGAAACACACAGCATTATATCAAAATTCAGAACAGTTTAGATTTGCTATGAAACTAGCTTGAATGGAAATACTTCAGTTTAATATAGAGTGATATTTCAATTCTAGGTGATTCAACTGTAGAGAACGAAAATTGCCAGATACAATTATCTTATGAATAATTAAAATTTTGGTCAAACTGTATGTTCCCCCAAAAGCAACAACTAAAAGACAGGAAAGTTCCAACCAGATACATTTTTGTTACTTCAGCTACCTGGTACATGTGCAAGAATATTGCAGAAGAAAGCAAATGGATACTTATTGGGATACCTGCAGTTTGTGAACGGTGTTTGTCTCAATTTCTTCATTTTATTTAGTCTTGTTTATTCTTGATTGACAGTGTTTTGTTGAGACTGGAGGAATGAGGTGACTGAAACGTAACCTTAAAAAGAATGGGCACCAGGTGCAAAGAACAGCAACGTAACTCATTCATCTATTGGAAGATTTTGTCTAGTGTGCAGCCACCGAGACTTACATTTGGTCTTGTATGTCACACAAAAAGCAATGGCAGTGTCTGATTTTTATTGCTTAGGGCTGGTAACTTGTCTCTTGCTCTGTAGACCTTTCTTACACTAGTATCTCAGCTGCAATATAACACCTCCATAGTGCTACTAGAAACTACTAGAGTCCAAATACTTGAAAACATTTTCTGCATACTATATGTTGTACCCAGCTTGCAGGTGGTTCCCAAGTGCAACCTAGTGTGTCGAAATTAATCTACCCATTCATAAATGCATTAGGTCTGGTTACCTTAGAGGCTGCTGCTTTTCTCCAGGCAGATGAGATCATTTGAAATATTAAAGTTAAACCATTCTGAGAAAACTCTGAAGAGTTTAGAAGTTGTAAAGCCAAGAAGTTATTAAATTAAGTTTGAAATGTTCTGTAGAATTTAGACATAAAAATGCAGAATAGAAAATTATAGAAAACTAACTTTTTAAAGAATCTTTAAAACATTTTATATTGGGAAGACATATTTCAGTATAATTCTACAAGATTCTTTTTATAATAGCATTTTATGCTTAACTATGAAGCAGGCTGGAGGCAGGATATTCTCTGCATGAGGTCTTTGTTTCCTATCTCAGTAAACTGCTGACATTCAAATCAAATCACATTTAAACAGCTAGTTGCTCAACCCTACTTTATTTGAAATGAAGTGAAAGGAATAGAAGTGTAGAAGTAGGATAATTCTGAGTTTAAAGAAACCCAGAAGACTCTTTTAAAAGGCATATTTTTGAACATTTGTCTTAAGGGGTTTTTACAGTTTGTATAGAGAGTATACTCCCCAGTTTCAGTAGTAGGTGAGTGAAAGAACGTCTTTCCAAACTGATTTATTTCAGTAGGAGTTTCTGAGAGCACTATTATGTATATATTAGAAATATTGATTTGCATTAACAAAAGAAAAAAATGTTTTGCCATAAATGAAAATCTATTAGACAGTCTTCAATTTCCAAAATGTCATGTCATGCATCAGGCTAACCAAATACTTTTACTATATTTGCTTTAAGTCTTTGACTGGCTATACTCTGTTTTCTCTGACTTTCTGTTAAATCATCCCTGGAATGATAGGAGGAAGGACTATAAATCTTCAGAAAAGGTGGCAGAATACTTAACTGTTTGGTCACAAGAGAAAAAAAGGAGCCCTTCAAGACAATTCTGAGAACACCTTAGTTTTAAATGAGAAAGACATTGATTAGAAGGAGAAGAAATACCAAAAGAGCAACCCAGAGATACTGGAGTGGATTCAAAAGAGCTACCAGTCAAACAGAGGAAACAAAGGAAACTACAGCTGGGAACCTGTTGGACTAGAGATAATAGGAACAGCAGGAGAAGAGAGAAGGAGAACATATAAGGAGAAAAGAAAACTTTAAAAAGAAGAAACATAAAGGGGAATAAGAAACCAATAGATGATGTCAGAATATTTGACAATGAAGAGCAGGATCTGAAGGCGCTTCTGAAAGGTTAGGCTTAACTCCCTTCCAACTCTAGGCTTGTTCTGATAAGATATTAACCAAGAGGGATGTCTAGGCAACTCCAAATCCAAATAGAAAACAGGTAAATAAACCCAACAATAGAAAGTAGACTAGAACATAAAGCAGGGGTGCAAACACTTTGAAAGAGTTTAATATAATTTCAGTGTAATTTTATTATGGAAGTAGTGTTTTTAGGAAAAAAGATCTGGTCAGTTGTGATTCATTCTCTCTACTTTTGTTTTTGTTTTTTTTTTTTTTTTTTTTTTTTCTTTTGAGTCTAACAGTATTCTGACATTCCTGGATGGAAGTTAAGGATTAAAAGGCATAGGTACATCATATTTCATTTGATTTATTTTCTGTTATAGTCTTGTTCTTCTCAGGTTCTATAATGAATTATAAAGTCAAGTAATTATTTTTATTTCTCTGTACATTGTGACAATAAAAACAATATTGCTATAGGTTATTTTATTTTGAAGCACTTCAGAGGCTGCAGTAATATACAGTGGTATGATTCCTTATTCGTGTCTTAATTTGATAGACTGCTTGACAAACTAAACCTAGTAGGATTGAGTAATATTATTTTAATTAAGCGTTATACTAACCAATGTTCTCATGTAGGGATGCAAACAAGCTCAATGCATATACTATTGTGAAGCATTTCAAGGATTTTTGAGATTCCATTACGTGTATTCCAGTTCTACACTTTAACAAATGTAACTTGCTAGTCATTTGACTAATAGTAGTCATCCGTAGTTAGACTAACTGTTTTTCTCAGTATAGGCAATTGCGTTTAATCTCAATTGCATTTAATCTCAATTTGGCTGGCTTCTCAAATGTCAGTGTCTAATTCACCTTTTACGGCATTGAAGACGCTTCAAATGTCTATGTCTTATCTGAAATGATTCAGTTCTCAGACGCTTATGTGAACAATTACTAATTTTCACAGCAAAAGTCTTTGCACGATTGAAACAGGTCAGCAAGTCCCTTTTTCCTTCATCCATTTTTTTTCAGAATTCTTCATTCACTCTTTCATGTAACTGTCACAGCTCTCTTGCAAAAAGACAATGAAGGTTCTTACTTTCTTCTCATTTTACAAACTCACTCATAACAAAAGCTGCAGCAGAAAACAGCCAAGTCCCTAAAAGAAAACAGAATTTCTCAAACAGTGCTGAAAGGAAAGGCACTGAAAGCCTATAAAGAAATCCATGTCCATCACATTACTTCCCTAAAGAACAGCTCCATTCTGTAGCTAGCACTGGAGAAGAAAGACTGCTTTAGTGCAGTCTATGTAAGTTTACAGTATCTCTCTCTAACAAGGTACTGGCATCTTCCCTAATCAAGTCCACCTCCCTCTCATCCTTTTCAATTCCAGTTTCCCATTGCTTCCTAGACCTGACTTTGAATTAGCTGGTATCATGTCTGATATTCATGGTCTGCCTGCATTAGCCCTTGCTTTCCCCCATTCTGAATCTAAACTTTCCTACTAAATTTTATTGTCTCTCAGCAGTCTCTGCCTAATCCTTCCAATGACTACTCAACATGAACCTTAATTTATTAGGAAAAAACCACCACTTCTATCTTTTCTGTTATCCCCACTTAAGCTGTCACTGACTAAAAAGTCAGGACAAGCTTGTATGTTACCATTGTCATTCTCAGTCTTCATTTTGGAGGTTCTTTTGGTACACTCACAGTCTTGCACCAGTTAGAAATAATGGACATGTAGAATGGCGAAAACAAGTGTTGGACATCTGGATTTCTGAGTGAAACTATTAAGAAGTTGCGCATATCTTCAATTTCAGGAGTTTAGAAGGTAATCAAGATACTAAAGCAGCCCTGAACAACAAATTTCGGTACTATTGAAGTCTGGTTGCCCTACAGTGACTGCTGACACCAGGCATGTGGTGTTTTTAACAGCTGTGATATGTGAGTCACATAGGAGTACTAGTGATGAACTTCCAAAAACTGTAGCTAACTTCCTAAAACAGCAGCAACTTCCCTACAGCCAGCAGGAAATCATGACATCTACTTTAAGTCTTATGGTGGACTACCTCCTGCAAAAGCACTCCTGGCCTCTCATCACACGGAAGATGTGCACATACTAGCTGTTTGACCAGCTCTGCTTCACTCCCTATCTGCTTGTGGGGGCACTTGTGAGTCTGAAACAGTAGGCAAAGAACTTAATTACAGGAAGAAAGCAAGCAAGCAAAAAAACCAAACCCAACAAACATTAACTTTCCATTTTGCAAACAGGCATAATTTGTATTAAGCTCACAGGTAACACTGGCTTATATTGTAAATGGCTCGCAGTTGACACTACTATGGGGCTATGCTATCTGTTTTGTAGGAAAATGGACTTCTCCATGTCAAAAAGTATAAACAGCAACAAGCAAATCAAATAAACTGTTTCCTTTCCATCAATAAAAACTACAGTAAGAAGTCTGTCTTCTCAGACAATGTTTTCATTTTTCTCAGTAACGCTTTAGAGCTTCTGCACTTTTCTATTTGCACAGAGATATTGGTGCTCATGAATGTTTTTAAGGTAATTTTCTTGCTATGGCTTGATTACATTTTAAGAAACATGCACAGCCTGGGATTACACCTGCATCTTCTCCTAACACTGACTTGCATCTTTATAACCGAAAATTGTAGGAAATTTTGAAATCCCTTTTTGTTGTTTTCAAAAGTTCTTGTTTATAATGTTAGTTACAATCCAATAGATGTGTATGTTTGAAAACTGAAACAATGCATAGCTTTCCTGGTTCCATTGATTAAACCGTATTGATTTAAATTAAAAAAAAATTCTTTACAGATCATAGATTTTGTACTTCCAAATGTCCACCTGTATGAGCTGGAATATTTCTCATTTCATTTGATTTTACTGCAAAACCAGAAAGAATCAAATCTTTAAACATAGTACTTTATTTTGCTTTGTTCTCTGAGTGTTAACTATGCTTGAAATTCAGAAAGAAAATTATATAGGTTGTAAAGCCAAGAGTACTGAAACAGAAGAAAATACGAGCTTAAACCTCTGCAAGTTAAAGCAGCTGAGTCAAGATTTAGCAGTATTTTATCTACCTTACTGCTTATTCATTGATTTTTTTTTTCACCAACAAACCTCTCAGTTACTAGGCAAAATCACACGTTTAAACTGACAAAAGCCCAATTTCTTACATGAATTTCAATCCTTCTAACCTGTCAGGCTTAAGGATCACAGACTAATAGACAGGCACTCCTCAGAAGAACATCACTTTTCCCTTTGTATTTGGAGAAAAGAAAGGTCTCTGTCTCCGTTGTCGTATTTCCAGGTTTACAAACCTCTCTCTCATTTTGAGATAATCTAACTACACATCGAAGGTATCCATCTTTTCTGGGAGCTTTTAGATTAATTTGGAGGATGCATTCTCACAGCTCCTACTCCTTTAGATTGCCTGTCATTTCTTTCCTTACACCAAGTATGAACTAAAGGTATAATGGTGGCTAAACTAAATCAGCTTGTGCTAGGTAATGGTTGGCCTATGATGGCTTTTGCGAATGCTCTTTGCCTATGTCAATCCTCTGCCAGACAGCCATGATAGGCAAACAGAGTTTACAGGGCCCTGGTAAATTTAAGATTGAACTCACTTTGGTCTTTAGCATAGCTTACAGTAGCTTTGGTATACCTAACTTGCAAATTTCCAAACAGAAAATTGCCAGCCAAGAAGTAAAGGACAGTAGGAATTTGGCTATCTCTTCTTGGAAAGGACAGGCTGTGGGAGAGGCTTGAAAAGAAGTAGAGTTAGTATGAAGTAGAGGATCAAATATGGACTTCATGCAGAGAGGGATATCTGCATTTTCTTCTCTCATGAATTACAAAATATCAACAGCCCTGGCCATAACTCACTATGTATTTTTGAGCCCTATTTACATTAGGATTACAGAATTCAGATGTTTATGGGGTTTAACTATGATAACATACACGAAAGTTATAAAATATTAGAAACTGTTTATATTTAAAAGATAGTGTTTTGAGGACAAATTAGTGAAATTTTGAAGAGGACACCTGAGATTTGTTCCATTTTGTACGGACACTTCTGTAGAGATGCAGTAAGAATTCCAGTGTTAAATACAGCCTGTCTTAATGCTGAAAAAAATTCTTCTAAGAGAATGCTGTGTTCTAATATAAAATAGCTACTGTAGGAGAAAATTACTTGCTGAGGGAATGTGTAGGAACTATAAAACAGAATATTTAGGCAAAAGAATATTTGAAAAATTATATAATATTATGAGTTGATGGCACACTAGCCAAATGCTCCAGCCAACCCAGAAAAAAATCACCTGATTACATGAAGTGAGATCTTTTTTCTGTGATTTTGAGCTAGTTTTAAAGACAGAACTAATTAGTAATACAGTTTCATAGCTTATATTTCTTAGGGCAAACACCAACCTCCCCAGGTACATAGTACTGACAAGTACTGTACAAGTAGGATGAGGGTGGGGAGAATGCATGAGTGAACTAATAAGGGTGCAATAACGATTTTCTCAGAATCCAGACTGGGTGTTTTAGTCTGTGTTCATGGTGTTGATTACCTCTTCTTTTCCTTTCATTTGTGAATAAATAATAACAACCATTTTAAAATGATCTCTTAACATTACAACATGAAGTCCTTTCCACAGCTTTATTTTTATGTTATTTCTTTTTACAGAAACAATTTAAAAATAATAATTAAGATGATTCCCCACAGTTAAACCCATCAACAAACTTGTGCACCTCTTTAATTTTAACCTAAATGTCACAACAGATGCTGCTCTTCCAGTCTCAATAGGGAGCAGATTCCACAATCAGGGAGTATAATTACAGAAAGCTCTATCTCCTGCTGTCTCAAAGTTACACTTAGGGCACGCTAAACAGTCTGCCAGTTTCAGTCTTCAATGGCTGACTGAGGCCTTTGGTAATAAAAGATCACTCAAGAGTACATTATGATACTTCACAAAATGCTAACAGCTTTGTAGAATTTATAATCTGGTGAGACATATGTCAGCTTTGTACACTGCCAAACAGTTAAAACAAATACTAACTCATGCTATATTTATTTCCTGTTCTTTTTGTAACAGGAAAAGTGTCTATTTGCCATCACACAAGCAAGTTAATACATCTGACACAGCATAAATTGTCAAGCAATGAAAAACAGTGTTTCGTTCCAACAGCCTTTGTTGGGACACTGATCATAGTTGAGAAGAGTACTCAGTTCAAAGTAGGATGTCAAGTAATATTTTTCTTTCATGAGAGATGATATTTCTTTAAAAAAGGAAAGTACAACATCTGTGGTGAAATTTTCCTTTTGTATTAAGTTTCTTCAGAAAAATTCAAATTTTTAACTATAAGAAAAATGAAAGTAGGTGGGGAAGAATTATTTGTAAAATAAATTAGAGAAATTAATAACCCTTTCTGATAGAAGAACATCTGATGTTCTCATCTTTTTGCTGCACACAAGTCATTGGCATTCAGTAGTTAACTGGCAACAAGTCAGAAGAGACACTTGGGGATGGAAATAACCAAAAATGAAGGAGGCAGGACATTTAAAATATTCCTCTAGGAAAATATGAAATGTTGCAAGAATCTTTGTTTTAGTGTAAGCACCTTCTCTCTGTAACCTCAAATTCATTATTCTTTTTCATAAGAGCCAATAATTTTCAACTGTCAACTTGGGGAACACTTAATTTGTATGGAATGTGTGTTAACTCCTCGAATTGAGAGAAGACATATTTACCTAAGGGAAGTCAGATTGAAGGCACCCAAATAATTGTGATGGGGTTCAGTCATTTAAAAAAAAAAAAATTCAGATTTCAGTACATTTCAGCCAGAACTGTGACCTTTTTTTTAGTTTCTGTAGTCCTCTTCTTATCTGAATTACACCATTTGTTCCAGAGAACAAATCATTGAGCAACATTTGAAAATAATTCTCCAGACATTATTTAGAGTATGAATTAAAAATTTCCCTGATATGGGAATTCCCTAATATGGGAATAAATAATTTATATGGGGAAAGTTCATGGGGGAATAATTATGTTCTATTCACTTCATCCATTCGTCAACTAATTCACTTTATTTGTTGTCAGTTCTTTCAGTGTGAGGAAGATTTTTTTTTTAATTTAAAACACATCAGACAATGTCAGGGCACTCCCAGCCCTGGCTGTCCCTGCCTGCCCCCCCAGGGCTCCCCTCACCCTACTCTTGGCCAAGGACCCCATGTAAGCCCCTAAAGGACCACCAGTCCGTGTCCCAGTGATGCCACAGCAGGGCTGGTCTCCATTCTTGCTGAGACGGGGACACTTTTTTCTGCATCTCTGAAATTAACATGCACATACTGTTTGCTTATACAGTCAGAATATCCCAGTTATCCACCACTGTTTCCTCCTTACGTTCTCAAACTGGATTATTAATCTACGTGATTTTTAGCTTCCTTTGTTGGGCAGGTGTATTAAATTAAACACCTTTTACTCGATTCTGTGGGATTTTCACCGATTTGTGGTTCACTGTCTGCTAACTTTTTCCCTCTTCTGAGTCATTAAAAATAGATTGAGATTTTTAATGGCTGCTTGTTTATAATAACTACCTTTCTCTTGGCTCCTTTCAAGAGAATCCCTTAGAAACAGTAGTTGAAAATTGTATCATTGAAAAATCATCCTTGCCCTAAGTTTTACTGTTGAAGTTTTTCTTTATTTTCAGATTAGTTTTAGTTTTCATAGATTCAGGACTGCCTTCACTGCACTTAGCTTTGTCAGTTAGGCCTATGCTTCCTGATACAAAAGCATCATACTGGTGACCGTACAGCACCAGCTCACTCCCTAGCCTCCTAGAACTATTTCATGTGAACGTGCACTTTTTTTCTGTTCATATATGCCCAGGAGAAATTTATGCTCGTTTTCCTACAGTCATCTATTTTCTACCTAAGCATATTTGTAATTCACATAACCCTTAATATCTCTAAACTAGCCGAGAATAAGAAAACTGAGACATTATATGACAGAGAAGTATATCGAAAAAAGACACTCTAGATTAGTTATTTCAAGTTTTAAACCATGACTAAGAAAGATGCTATGGTGGCAGCAGAGATCAAAATAATGTCAGCAGCAAGACATGAAAGGGCTCATGAGGGTTTTGGAGCATCCAGCCTGACAGAAAATCTCCTGCTGGGAGTAGAGTTGCAGCCTGAAGGCATCAGAAGTCAAGGTCATTGCTCAAACAGCAGGCTAGTCACAGATATGTTTGAATACTTGAACAAGTGTTGACCTGTGGAAGAAGGTTCTGACCACAGAAGACTGTGAGCAAAACAAAGAACCATGATATTAAGCATGCAAAAATATTTGTCCTAAGTGGAAAGTGCCATGAAGTGACAAAAATTTATCAGTTTTTGTGCGAAAAAGACAAAGTGTGCCATTAGTTCCCTTTCATATGGTCTGATCCCGAAGGAAACATGCAAAAGCAGTATTTTTTCTGCTTCCAGTGGTCTGCTTCCACATCATGAATGCACTGGACATTCCTTGCATGTCTCAGCCTGTCCACGGCTGCCTTGGTACCAGAGGTAATTCTGGGTCTAGACTTCTGGAATGTTTTTGCTGTTTCAATCAAGGGTCGATCGAATACAAGGATGAATCAGTGATGAATGCAGTATTCAAGCTGACCAAATACCATCCAGTATGAGCCTGTTACTTTGACAAAACTGTATGAAAGAAATTGTGTTAATTAGTAATTGGAGGAACTGTGGCTTAGTCTAGAAAATCACAGCTAATGAGTTTACCTAACTATAGATTTTAAAATTAAACAAGAAAATAGTTTTTTTTTTCCATTGTCTATGAAAAGAGATTTGGCCTGTGATCTCAACAGCAAAAATACTTCTAATAAGATAGCATATGTACTTCAGATGGCACTATGTTTCGTTTGGTTACTGAACTGTTGTAGATCTCATCTCTGGATCTGTAGCGTTCTTGGCTGTTGTACTATGGTAGGTTTTTGTTCGTTATTGTTTCCCTGTTGCATCTTATGTTCCTGAAAGAAGAATCTCACCTTTTCCAGTAATAAATACCATTATCTATTTTTCACTAAGTTCCACTTTCTGTAATAAATCAAAAGCTTTCCATTTCTTCACTTTAAAACATAAAGGAAATGTTCAAGTTTGTGGACAAACTCGTATGGCCAAATTTCATGTTTCACATAGAGCTTTCATAAGCAGTTTTAGCAAAATCTCCTAAAAGAGAGTCCATATAAACGGTAGCTTCAGATCTAACAATAAATTAAGCAAGGCATTGTGACTATAGGAGGGTTTCAATTTGATGAGCTAATTTTAAATAGCTTTGCAGTATAGATAGGTAACGTATTTCTAACAAGCAATCACAGTAGATTTTACCTCTCCAAGAAGTGGGTCTTGGTGCTAGCTTTCTGATAAATCTTTTCAGTGAAGCAGGACCATAGTGCTGAGGAAATTGTCCATCTTCATGGATGTCTATCGTATCTGCAGTTTTCATAAAATTCCCAAATACCGTATGAATATTTTATAATGATGTTTAGCATTGAGCACCTGACCCAACCTTATAAATGACTCTTCTGTATAATTAGCACATTAGTCACTCTGTAAGATTGAGTCTGATGAATTATTCAGACACAGTTCTGCAGAGCTGCTGGTTGAGGGCCCTCTGTAAGGGCACTTTAAAACTCTCCTGTTAAACTTTGAAGTAGTAAGGAGGGAAAGAAATGAATTTGCAAAGGAAGAGAAACACTGATTTTTATTGCCATATGAAGAGCATTTAGAAGTGAAAGGGAAGATAATTCAGGAAAGGGAAGCTAAAACAAAAAAATTATTTAAGTCCTTAATTAAAAAAAAAAAAACAACAAAACAAACTAAGAATAAAAAGATTTATGAAGACACAGAGCCACCTTCTTTGTAGCCTCCAGTGGAGTCCCAACAAAGGTGGTTTGAAGACGTCCGCTGTATGAAGAAATATTATGTACCCAAATGGGTGAATTCTATTATTAATTTAATTTACACATTTCTATCTTTCTCTTCACAGTCTGTTTGTGAGATGACTTTGATTTTTCAGAAATTTATAATTTTTTGAAACAAATTTTAGCTTGTGGATTGCTTGTAGCCTTTGTTTGATACCACTGCCTGCCTTTAGTTGGCATTATAATTTGAGTAACTGGTCAGATCAAATTATACTGTTTGTTTAGTGTTTGACTGATGGTAACTGGTAAAGAAAGGGTAAGTTGGACAAAGTCACTGGGCTTTTCATTAAATTAGAAAGCATGGCACATGGCTGTATAGCAAGGAATTATAAGGGCATTCTGAAACTTTTCTTACCTTAACTGTTTCACTTATATATTTTTCTTTCTGAACTGCTTGGCATATAGTTCAGTTTATGAACTGCTTTCTGTCATATAACTGCCAGAAAGCCTTTTGAAACAGGTTCAAGAGAGACCTGATGTTCATTTTGAGTGAATACCAGTCACCAATCTAAAGGTCAAGTGTATTAATTGCATCTACATGAGGGCTCTAACTGGCGCTTCTCTTAAGGTCTTTCTATCCTAGCTTACCTCTAATGCAATTTCAAATGCAGGGCATCACCTTGACTTCTTTAGGCATCACCATAGGCACCTGAATGGGATCGAGAGCTGTAACCAGATGAGCACAGAATAAAGCCACCAGCCATTTCAAGCCAAAGGCAACAGGATGTCTTGCTGCTGTCAGCCCTAACTGGTAGAAAAAGTACTGAAGTCAGAGCATGGGAAAGAGCATGGCTCTAAGAAGAGATTTTAGTCACAGTCAAGGTCTCAAACTTGAAGGTTTTTTATAAAATTAGTATTATATCTTGACAACAGAAAGCTGTGCTATGGTTTTAGTTGCAGTTGTCTCTAAAATGTAGGAAAAAATGCTGTCTGCTCCTTCAGAATACAAAAGTATTGCCCCATTTCGTCAAGATCTTTCCATCTGTTGCCATGAATCAGGTTTCTGATTTCTATTTCATTAAGAATATTCATCTTTACTATACTGTCTCTGATACTTTATATGTCTGAGCAACACTAGTGAGGTCACACCTGGAGTGCTGTGTCCAGTTCTGGGCTCCTCAGGACATGAGAAACATTAATGTACTGGAGAGAGTCCAGTGACAGTCCAGGAAGGAAAGCAAGGGCTGGAGCACCTCTCCAATGAGGAAAGGCTGAGATAGCTGGGACTGTTTAGCCTGGAGAAGAGAAGGCTCAGAGGGTCTGGTCAATGCATACACCTGAAGGAAGGTTGTAAAGAAGGCAGAGCCAGACTCTCTTCAGTGGTGTCCAGTGACAGGACAAGAAGCAATGGGAATGAACTGAAAGGAGATTCTGTTTTAATGTATGAAGAAACACTTTCTCACTGTAAGGGTGATCAAGCACTGGCACAGGTTGCCTGGAAAGGTTATGGAGTTTCTGTCTATGGAAAACCCCATGTAGAGCTTCTGCAATAAGCTCTTCGGGCTACTTGTGAAGTGGGTAAATTCTACTAATGTAACTCCTTTAATATTTTTTTTCAAAAAATCGTCTTTGTGGCAGATGCATTTCCCTTCTTCCTTTCTCCAGAAGACAAATGGGAAGTTCCTACAGGTGTCTACTGTGTAATATGGCACCAATTTCATGGTCCAGAGACAGATTTCAGCTCAGTAGAGTGTTTATGAAATGCACCAATCTGGTTTGTGTGGTCATGACTCCCTCTAGTGATGTCTACACAGTCTACCATATTCTCATACCAGATGGATTATTGAAAGAGGGACTCCATATGCTTTTTTGTACTCACTGAACTCCATAATGACTCTTAAGTCATGTTTTATTCACATATAGGTTTTAGCATCAGAGAGTCTTAATTCGCATTGGGTCAGATCTGATGACATTGATACATACTAGAGAATTTGAAAATAATCTCTGGAAAAAATGATCCAGAAAGAATGAAATAGGATCGAAATTCCTGTAGATTGTAATGCTTTTAATGTACAAGTAAGTTGCAAATAATTCTTATGGTAGAAGTAGAATTAAAATGCCAGAATATATAGCATTTAAATTAGAGATTTTAGTTTAATTGAGCTCTAATGTTAGGCAGTGCTCAGTCACTGAAAAGTTCCATAAATTCTGTTCTGATCATAAACATCCTGTGCTTTTTATGAGCGAATGTTTTTTCTGTGAAACTGATTTTGTGCTGCCTAGTGGAGTGCAGTTATAGCTGCTTTGTTTATTGTCAGCACTCTGGGGTGTTCCAGTGAATAGTAACCTGCAAGCCAATTTGTAGCCCCTGGGAAGGAAAAATAAGAAATTAATTCCTTTATCCCCGACTCCTCATACCAAATGCGTGACCCTTAATTGCATTCACAGGATCTTATTCAGAACAAATAGATAAATTTTAAACCGCAGCGGTGCCAATGGAATAATACAACATTGCATGAGTTTTGTTGTTGAAATCAAATACAGTTGCATTTGTCTTTTCATCAAAACACTGTGTATAAGAATAAGGTCACTTTGTCAGTTTAACTTCATTTTCAGAGTTCTATGAAAACAATAGCAATGCTTTCTATAATCTCAGTTGTAAGACTTCATTTTTTATTAATCAGTACCAAATTAAAGTAGGAGTCTAAAGCAACCAAATACTCTCCAGTGAGTTACAATGCAACACTCCTGAGTGATAGTTCAGGACAAAAGAACAAGTCCACTGAGAGCATTGTTATAAATATGGACAGTAGATAAGTGATTAAGATTAGAATATTAAGTAGTCTTATTGTTTCTGCACTGCATTTCTCCTTATCTCCACCTTGAGGATGGCATTACACACACTAAATTTGCTTAATGGATGATCAATATTCTTTCAGCTCTAAACCAGAATGAGTCACAAGGACCTTTTTCAGGTGAGGGGAACTACATATTCTTTGGAGGCCAAGCTTGTGAAATGAGAACACTATGAAAAAAGGTATTCATCACACAAAAATAGTGCAGATTGCCTTAGAGGACTAAATCTTTAAGTCCTCATACAACAGGAAAATACCTGCTTTTGAAAATTATTTGTAGCTTTCTTTGGAAAGATGTAAACACACCTCAAAAAACAACTCATAAGTTAAAGTTCACATGAGGAAACTTATTTTGTATGCTAAACTTGAATTTGCAGTTCACAAATTGATCCACATACATAGTAGTGAAACTGTAAGAGACGTGGAACTTCTGTTACAGAAACTTTTGAGTGTTTTATCCTTTGCCTATCAGTGTTTCTTTCCTCCTTCAGTTTACACAAAGCAAGGATCCTAACCATTTTGGTTTTGTTCCATTGTTATACTTCAAAATGAAAGGAAAATAAGTTTTTTTCCTTTATAATTAGAGTTCTACGTCCCCCTGAAAGAAACTGAATGAAAAGCAACCACAGTCCTCTCTTTTCTGTTTGCAACCACCACCAAAGCTCTCTGCTAGTTTCAGGTAATGGATACATATGTGTATCCAAAGCATGCTGTAAACTTCATCACGTTTGGGAAGAGACTGAATGAAATTCCCAAGCTAGCTGACCTTGTCGCACAACAGTTGTCCAGGAACTAGCTCTTGTTTCAGTAGAAAAACATTAGTTTGGTACTATTGCTTTAATGATGTATAGGAAATCTGTATTTTCAAAAGCCTTCAAATGTTTTTAATATCTTGCGTCTTTCAAGCCCAGAATCTTGTGTTTATAAATTAGTGCGATGAGATGTCACTTAAGAAAGGAGGACAGAACAGGGTAAGTATGTTTGCAATTTATTCTGGTTTTGATTTGTCACTTCTTACTATTGTTTTTTATTTAAATTGTTGGGATAAAATTCATAAAGTTCAAACAGGTGGTAGGTTCAAGGCAAATGGTAAGGTTTTTAATTCTTCAGCCGTACTGCTTTATAAATGAGTGTGTGAAATGTTTTAGAATTTAAATATGTAAGTTCAAACTGTAAAGATGAGAAGAAACATTTGTACTGTAGCTTTGTTTGAGAGAGGGTAATGCACAGGTTACTGAACTGCAAGGCTCTGCATATACCCCCCAAAAAAACCTCCAAAGGGATTAATAAAATGCCATAGACATTGGAAATCTGTGCTGCGTTCTAACCCTGTCACCTTTCTAGGTTACATTTCTCTGTCCAGATTCTAGTTCTTCATTACTAGAATAAGTCTGGATTAACAGGAGGACAACTAAGAACAGCACAATAATGCTATTACTTTTTGTCATTCCGTCAGTTTTAAAATAGACACAAGTTCTCCTCCCATCTCCTTTTCATAAAAATCATGCCCTTAATTCCAGCTGTCTCTCATAAATTTTTAATTTTTAATTCAGACGTTGGTTTAAAATAAATAAGATGCTAAAATTGTTGTTATTGGCTTTATATTTATTTGTAACTAATTTTTAGATTAGCTATGACATGTAGTTGGATATTAGAATTGTCTGTGACATTAACATAAGTCAACCAATCAGGTCACTTTAAAAAAAAATAAAAGTGTTGCAGACATAAAGCAATTCTTCCATTAAAAGTGTTAAGACAGACTAATTTTCTGTGGGGCACAGGAAACCTTATCTTTCTGTGATGCCAGATATTGGTCAGTTGTTTGCGAGGAATCATGCAAACATTACTCTACTGGGTCAATGTATCTTTTCTACTGAAGAACATATGGGAGGGGGAAAAAAATCTGATCCTAATATCAGTGTCGAGATCAATGTCAGGTCTTCCAAAGCCTGTCACATACTTCCTGCTGTGTTCTTTTACCCTACGTATACTTTATATATATGACACAGGACTCTATAACCATGCTGTTCTTGTTCTATAGCAATGGAAATACGGACGAAAGAGTTTAACTTCTGCATTGGTCTCACAGCTAGTGACAGGGAAAGACGCCAATGAAATTCAAGTGGCCTGACTTTGATCTTTGTTTTGCCCACGAGATTATTTGGCAAAGGTGAGAAATTATTATGACAAGTGCTGAAAATGAGAGCTCATGTGATGAGATTCCTGCTCGACCTCCCCTCTCCCCCCCCTCCACCAAAATTAATCAGTCCAGAGAAAAGTGAGATGTGCTTTCTGAAAATAAGGGAGTGAAAGTGACTGGACAGTTACATTAGAAATGTCATTCAGTGGAAATTAAAACTACCTATTTCACATGAAATGCAAGCAATATTTAAAGAAAATTAAGGAATAAAACTATATAAGGCCCTGCTGAGGTAGACAGAGACTTTTCAACGTTTGAAGTACCTTCCCTGTAGATGTACTAAATACAGTGGCAAAGCAATTCATGCATCCTCCAGTGGTGGCAAAGTTATAGAGTTAAGCCATTTCAGTATCTGTGTCAATGTTAGTTGACCCTGATCCAAATAAGTAACTAACTGTTTTTTTAATGGAGAGTACAATACAGCCAGGTAATGAAGTGTTCTTCATGAGCAGCTGTCTAAAGAGACAGTGTCCAATAGAAAAATTGGATTTGTTGTGTGTCTCAATACCTGTTGTGTATATAGAGATGTGGGGAAAAAGGACCATGGTGTATATATTCGCAGAAGTGACATAAAAGTGTTTTAATTTCAAGAATAAATGAACTTGCTAGATATGGAAGATATAATGCCTAAACTTTGAATGCAAAGAGTATTATTTCTTATCAGCCTAATTGTTCTGACCTCTGAATGACATCAATATACATGAATGTCAGAAGCAGTGCATTTTATTACTACTATTTCTCGTATACTTCCATTACCAGCATAATATTTTCTAAAAGTAAGTTAATGTTTCAGGCTGCTCTGTAGTCCTAATTAAATCACTAGCATCATCTTTCTTTTGTATTAGTATATCATGCTACTATCTTCCATGTTTCTTCAGGCTGTCCTAAATCTATCCTTGGAACAATCCATTTCCACATATTATATTGTGTCCTGTCATTATTTCTTGACAGATACTTAAATGCTTTGGTTGTCATTATAATCCTATGACTACAGAAAGTTTTCAGCAATATCAGAAATGCTCATTCCCTCATATCGTTACCTAAGCAACATGTTTAATATTTGCAATTGCATCGTTGATGTTTTCTAAATGACTCCATTATAACAAGAAAGATTTTTTTTCGTCGTTTCAGTCAGCCAAGTCTGTCGGGTGTCCATAAAAAACAGCATCTTGTATCTTTAGTCTGTTGGTTCATTCTGCCTTAGCACTGACTGCCTTACTGGTGCCTTGTAGGATTGTCGCTAAAAGAACACTGATCATTCCCATTACTTGCTCTAGGGCATCCAGTAATGCAGTGGTAACTTTCATTCAACATAGTGTGCGGCTTCTCTGCATATGCTATCCTTTCCCAAACAAGCAGGAAATGAGCATTTTGAAATGTTGTTTCAAACGGCCCAGTTTGGAATCAGTGACATTCTGCAGAGCAATGTACTGCAATGTACATTGTTCTGAGCACTAGCTTTACACTACATCTTTTCAATAATTTCTTTAAAGAAAGCTATCTGAAACAATATTAAACTGAATTTTGGAGGAAAAGTTGCACTGTATTGAAGGTTTCACAGTTGTTCTAAGAGGCTTACTGGCAAAAGTTGCACTGTATTGAAGGTTTCACAGTTGTTCTAAGAGGCTTACTGGCCTTACTATTTTTGGTGAAATAAACTCTCCTACACTAGCGGTACTGAAGAGAAACTTGTTTTATTTAAGTTATATGCATCTCAGAGCACAGGGAAAGGAGTGATAATACAGTTCAGCTTGAGCATAGGCTCTAGTTTGAGCACTGGTGCACAACCCAGCTGCACAGATAATATTACTTGTGCCGAACTGAAAAATTTGGATACCTGTAGTGATGTTACAAAATACGTGCACAGGTGCCCTCCTTGTAGCAGTCTATTTCACTGTCCTTGTCATCAGTTTGGATTCTTGTATGGTTCATTGAAATATTATTGGTTTTTGTCACAGAGATTGTGTCAGTCTTACCACAAGCATTTAATCTTGCTGTGTGTTATGACTAGCAGCCACTAGTGCTTTGTTATGTCAAATGGTGGTGAGGTTCTGCAAACATGATATCCTTTCCACCACCAAGAAGCTGTGTAATGTTTAGCATCAGAACAACATGCAGCCTCTCTGTCTGAACTCAGCTTGTTTTGCAATGGGGTGTTTTACAGCAAATGGTGATAGGTGGTTTAAATTGTCGTTACAATTTATATAGAAGAAAGAACAAAAAAAAAAAAAAAAGAGCCTGATTGTTTCTTCCATGGGAAAAGGTTATCATACATCTGATTACATTTCATGCACTGAGCTGCAGTTAGGTAGTAGGGTAAAATTGACCTTGCAGTTTTTGATGCACAGCTTCTGAGGACATAACTAATTTTTCCCTTGCAAGCTTGCAGATATCAGTGAAGGATAGTAGTCCAGATTAAAGAAAATCTTCCTGATACTGTTCTAAGTCTGAAGAACAAGAAGGAAGACAAGATCCAGTGTTTAAATCAAGAATTACTTAATCAAAACCGGATACAAGACAGTGGACAATTAGCTTATGAGACTTTTAGCTGACCAACACCTCTGTTTTTCTGCTTTGTTACCAGAAAAAAAAACCAAACAAATCCATATGTTTTAGGGTTTTTTAAATGGATTTCATGGAGGCCATGTGGAACAGCTGACTGACATCTGTGAACAGCTGAGGCCAGGGAGAAGTGGGATGGTTTGTGTGAGGGCAGTTGAAGAGTATCCAACTCTCTCAGTAATCTATGGATTTCATGACCATTTTTCATTTTTATTATGTTTCTTTAGAATTTCTATTATTACAGGCTTCTGTGGTCATTTTTATGATCTCAGTGTCCTCCTTGGTTACACACTATGTATGCTTTAAATACATGATTTTTGCTGTATTTGTAACTTCAGCTCATTCATTCATTTCCTGTAATTCCACTGGTCCTATCAGGATAATTCTGTTCACTGATCAAGTGATTTGTTTCCATTTCCATTCATTTCATCTTAAAATATTAATTTGGGGATCATTTTTTCTGCTGGCCTTGTTCTCTACAAGTACAAGTTCTTTTTCATTCTCTTTTGTTACTACACCACAAAATTATTGATTTCCTTCTATGTTTCCTGTTATACAATTCCTGCTAACTTACTAAATTACAAACACAAGATACATTTTTAGCAGATCTTGTGTGTTTGTATGAATGGTTATTGTCAACCTGCTGATTGCTTATGTAGCTTGCTACGTTAATTTATTAATTACTGATCAAAGAAAGCTGTGAGTTGTACAAGCCCCATATCTACAAAGGAATGTCAGAATTGCAACTCTGATTTTTGTATTGAGTAGGGTAACCCCCTGGTTTATACAAGATTTCTTTGAAGACTGTCTGAGCTTCTGATAGTGTTATAAATGGCCTTTCTTCACCACTGTAGAGATGCAAAACTGTTAGGACATAAGAGCACTCAGGCCACGTATCTTCCTCCCCAAGTTTTTGTCCTAGAATACAACCATAACAATTCCCTTGTTAAAGCAGACCAAGCACATCTGAGCTCCTGGAATCTGATGCTGAAAAATTCTCCTGAGAACTGCTTATACACCAAAGGTTTGCTAATACAAGCCACTTTTTGTTCACAGAGCTATGAACTCTGAGAGATGAAAAGTAAAGTACTTATAAAATAATTGATTAAATTTACTCCTCTTAAATCCTTATATTATCATCTTAAATCCTTATCATCTTATCTTACGGCAGAAGTGATACATGGAGCTGATGGAAATGATCAGGGAGATATGGACAATGTGTTTTTCCCAACATAACCCAGTGAGCTGTATATAAGAAATGCAAACCTGTATATGCTTGTGTGGTATTTTCACAGCTTTCTTTTCACTGTCTAAAGGATTGAATCAGTTCAGTAATCTGGAAAATGAGAGTCTAGGAGAAAGAAGGTGGAAAGGGAGCTTTGTAGTCATTTGAAGTTTCCCAGAGTGTATCAAGCATAACATAGCTAGGGAACAAGTCAGGTAACACAAGGTTCTAATACCTTCTTAGATGACCTAATGTCTGCTATTCAGCTGACTTTCCAGAAGGGTGCATGAATTATTTGTGTCCTGTGCCATATCTACACAGTCCAAAATGACCGAATACATTGAAACTTCTGAAATAACACTAGAAGCCTAATTTTAGGCACTAGATAGCTCTGATCAGTTCTGCCCTTTTGAAGAAGAAATTTTACTTAATTCTTTTGTCAACCTCTTTTCACAAAAACAAGTATGGTTGCTTTACACACCATGTTGAAAATACAAAATATAAACACACACTTAGTGATACTTTGAAAATGTTTAACCCTTTTTTATGTTCTACTTTAACTGAGGACTGTAGAAAGAATATTGCTGGGAAGATTTTACCTGAGATTTTTGACTTGTCCAAAACCAAGGCAGTCAAGACAAGGAATAAGAGGAATTCCATTCCTGTTATGCCTGAAACCTAGTTTCTCAGCTGAGACATACTGGAATTTGAAGAAGCCCAGATATTTTTCAGTGTTTCTCTTAATGAATTCCTGACAAACTTATAGATTTTTTCTTTACACTAATTGTGAAGCCTTCTTTTAAAGATTTCTTTTGAATCAGTTTTCTTTTCTGCTGTACATACAAAAGGACACTAAAAAAAATAGAAAATAAAAAAAACCCCAAACCTGACAGACTTTGATGTTTGGATGAAAATGGCCATTAACATGCACTGATAATCACCTTTTCAGGAGAGGAATATTTATAGTATTTCACAAGCTGAATTTCTAGTTCCAGCAAAATGGAATAAGGACTGTGTGACATATTCTTATATGCTTCCCAGAAATGGCTCTCTCTCTTTTCTCTTTGTCATACAGAAGAAAAGAACATAAAAAGTTTTTTCACTTTTTTAGGTAGTTACTAGGAATGGTGGACACATTTATACTTCATCTCCCCTTAAAGGGTGTGTTCTACCTCTTTTTGTCTACAGGATGACTTGAAAATATACATGTTGCTTGCTAGTGTGGTCTATCGATAATGAATAGAAGACATCCAAATAGTTACAGAACTTTCTGTTTGGTTATTTTTGAATGCATTTTATAAACCAACATGTTCTATTCTGAGATGACTACATTAAAATGCATCCCTCCAGAGCAATATACTTTGCTGGCACAGCTGGATATTTGATAACCCAGGGAGCTGAAAGATGATGTTTGCTTGAAATTAATGTTTGTCTGGTTTTATAGTACTTCTACATAAAATGTATAATTCAGCATACAGAATTTTGGGGGCAACATGTATTGTTACATTAAAAAATGAACAAACATTTTCAGAACTGTGTTCTGTCTTGGGGACGCATTTTACTACTTCTGTTTCTTACTTCTTTGTTTTTTCTTCCATTCCACAGAAGTAAAAATGGTCTTATTTTTTCCAATATACATCTGGTGTATTGCAAGCAAAAAACCCAAACCAAACGTCTCACACAACCTGTCATACTCCCCTGAGACAAATAAAAAGAAGAAAGTTATAATTGCTCACTTTAAAAATTTTTGAAGTTCTCCAATTCTGGTGCTAAAGGCTGCTGAAATCTACAGTATGCATAAACACACAATATAGTCTAAGCATACCTTAAATGGTGGGTAATTCTGTGCTGATACTTCCCTCTCTTCAGTTCATGAGCCTATCAGTGAGACTGTCCAGAAACAGCTTTTTGAGATTATATTAATTTGGACTTGCAGTGATGAATCAAAATCTAGTCCTTTGAAGGTACCATAAAGGCTTACTTAAGTGACACAACTAGAATTGAAGAGCCAAGTTATATGAGGAATTTTGTCAAATGTTGAACTCAAGGAAAACTCTCTCCTATGCACTTTTCTCTTCCAGAAGTTACATGTGTCTGAGGAATTTGAAATATCTTTAAATTCTGCAGCTGTTCCTGAGAAGAGTTGGTATTTTTTTCCCCCTCTCGATTCTGTGACCCTCTACATAAGTATAATTGAATTAGTCTACATTAAGCAGCTATCAATGGTAAAAACAATACATTAAAAAAATCACCTAAAAATAATGTTTTTCAACCAGCTGTTAAATCAAGTAATTTATTTGTTTTATTGCACATTTGCATAATAAGGCAAACTAGAAACTCTCTGTAACAGATGTGCTGGTGGCAGGGAGATTTGATTACTGGCTTCTATTATTAATCACTGCACAAATCTTAAATGATTTGTTTCTACAGTTTGATCAATTTACATCAGAGTAGTTGCATTTATGCACAAGATGTGGAGATAAAACATCTGTTCACACCTTTACTAGCAGCACTAGACTTTTAATAGGGTTGAAGGTTTGTGTCGAGCAAGACACAAGAGACCGACAACTTTTGAAAGAGGATTCCATGGTTTCTAATGAGAATAATTCATAGCTGAAAGATATTTCACATTGGCAATAATATCTATACTGTGCTTATTTTGACTTGAAAAATTAGGAAAAAAATATTCCAGAGTTATCAAAACTTCTCAAAACTTTAGCCAGTTAAATTAGATTTAATCTTATGATGTTTTGGGGCTTGTTTTCTTGTTTGTGTTTGATTTGTTTATCTGAGCAATTTTTGAGATTGTTTGGGAAAGGATAATGTATAACTTCATCATTAAGTATCCTGAATTTTGAATTGGGTTTCTTAGAAATTTACTTGTAAGTTCCTAGCTATATTTTAAATCAGCAATTAATTTGATTACATACACTTTAAATGTCATAACTAAAACAAAAAATAAATAAATACACAGAATGCATATTTTCCAGTCATTCCCAATTAAATACGACAAATATATGATTCATGTGTATTTCAGCTGCAAGTTAGAATAGCAAATACTGCATTTTATGAAGGCTTTAATAGCTTCTAAGGAGGCAAAAGGATGCACATGCAGCACAACTGAAGCACAAGCTACAAACTGTAGTATCTGTGTACTTTCATACATTTCAGACAAGATGTGTAATCTCTCTTTCCATCTAAGGGTCAGAACTTTAAACTGATTATATCTGTCTCATTCATGCATCTGAATCACTGGCTTGACTTGCATTGCTAGCTATTTTCTTGGTGAAGGTGAAATCTTAGATGGTATAAACCCTAGCTGACATAAAAGATGCGTTATCAGTTGCACACTGTGTCCTTTCTGCCATCACAGAAGACAGTTGTCATGTTCACATTCAGAAAGGAACGTGGCTGAAGCACATTGCTGTCATATACTTTACAGAAAATAGAATCAGGAGGCAGGTAGGTTTCAACTTCACAGTGCTTCTGGGATCAAAGGAAAGACGTACGGCTATCTCCTCATGGTCTTGTGTCCCAGATGAAATCTTAGGTATCACACTGTATCTACAGCTATCTGACTGTACAGGTGTTGTGCTGTGCCTGTTTCCACAGAGTTCAGGAAGTTTCTGAAGGTCAATTACCTCATAACTGATGATGGTGTTGTTGCCTAAGGGTTATATTAACTTGTACCAGCTGACATGTGCTGTACGTCAGCAGGGAAAAGTTAAAATACTCAGGACCTAATGGCTACAAGTATGAAAACAATAGCCTTTTATGCCATATTGATGATTCTCATACATTGAAGAGATCTGCCCAAGGGACTTACAGTTCTTCTCCAGGAAATAAATGTATGCCATCAGTATTTCTGGATTTTTTTACAGCACGTAGGTCACACAGGTGAGATGAAAGATAGGAGAGTTAAAAAGTGATTTTATTTCAGAATACAGGATTTCAGATATCGTCTAACATTGACCTTTTGATAGATCATGCACATTTTGCAATATGCCTCTAAAAAGTGAAGAACGCATATTTTCCATTCATTCTCTATTAAATTGGCAAGTATTTTGACCTGATAATATTAATGAATGTTTCAGCTGTAGGTTAGAAATACTCTCTGCTAGACTTGCCATTATGCTTTTGTACATAGTCACCTGCTAAGAAATATTAAAATATTTTTTTTTCCTTTTTAACTTTTATTACAGTCGATTTTTACAGTGAAGTTTGAAGTGTAGTTCTCAATTCTAAGTGCAGGTATTCAGTAGGTGTACATTTCCTTTATAGTGTCTTTTCTTAAGAAGCAGTAAACATTGTCTAAAATCTTTGGTTTTATCAAGCATTAAGAATACACTTCCAGTTGACAAAACCTCTCTTTTGAAGTTTTTGCAAAATATGCTCGCAGCTTCCTGGGGGGAAGAAAAACAAACAACAACAAAACCAACATACAGTAGCAGATGGAAATACAAGAAAAGGCTTATAAGTCAGGGTTATGAGTGGTTCAGTGATTCCAATGTGAGCTAAAGGACAAAATGGAAAAAATGTGTAAGATAGTAAGAGGGTAATACAATCCAGACAACAAACTTAACTCTGTTGCAGATACACAGCCATCTCCAAAGCCATTAACACAGTTGCCTGAGGTGTCTGCCAAGGAGCCAGATGTCACTCCTCCATAACATAGCATCTTATGATTGTCATTTAATCTAAAGGAGAAGGAAACATTGTGTTTAGATGTAGCAAATACAAAGCTTAGCCTCAACAGGATTTTCAGTTTGTTTTATAAAATCATAAAATGTGAATTTCTGAGCCTACCTTAATGCTTAGGGCATCTGATTGCATTCTGTCCAACATTATTTTCAGGAGAACATTTTGCAACCATTCAGAGATTTTAAGCTCAGAAAAGATTAACATGATCATTTGATTTGTCTCCCACATAGCATACACCACAGAATGTCAATGATTAATGCCTTTACTGAAGGGGAGTGTTATTATTAACTGTATCAACTGAGAAGAAGATAACTATTACTTGAAAAATAAGTTCCATGTAAGCATGCGAATATTTGTGCAGTATGATAGACTTAAAGGAACAGAATGAAAAAAAAAAAATTGCTTGTAAAGGCAACTAGAAAGAAAAAACAAACACAAAGACCTCTTGTGAGATAATTTCTCAGGGGATTTGATTTGTAGGAAAACACTGTTAAATTATTAAAAAAATATAATTTTCCAAGCATATACCTAGAATTTCATAGGAGATGTTAACTCATATTACTTCAATGCTAAAGTGGAGAAAAGATCTGTGTGAGTGAAGGGGGATTGCTTAGGAAATATCAGAAAGGTTTCACAGACATTAAAAAAGAAGCAATAGCTGGCTCTCTGCTGCTAAAAAGAAACAGCAAAACAAACCAAAACCCAGTCCCAGTCTGTCTTTGGGTCCTGATCCCTTGATATTATACACAGCATTCAAAATTTTATTTTCTGTTCTGGAGCAAATAAACTTATTTTCTCTGACACAAAGCCCAAGCGTGATTCTAGGACATTCTGCTAAGTACTGCTCCCTTTAAGATATCGGAGACAATTTGTACCAGTTTTGGTTCTCTTGGATCTATACAGTTATATACACAGAAATTCCCACATGCTTTTGTACTACATCCCAAAAACATGTAGCATATACTCTTGAGGTCATGCTATAATAGCACCAAACTGATGGTCTGTGAGAAAGCCTTCATATTATTCATGTAACAGGAAAGGACTTAAGTCACTGACATCTTAAGTTACCAGACCTCTTTATTACTGTGCAGATCTTGGGGACACTGTAAGGAAATAAGGATATTGGAGCTTTAGGTTCTAGAACTGAAAGCTAACCTCCAAGTAAACCCTAACATTAATCCAGTAAAGGGAACCAACTCCAAGCCAAAAAAACAAAAAAACAAAAAAACAAAAAAAAAACCAAAAAAAAACCCAAACAAAAAAAGAAACCAGAAAAAAAGGCTTTATTGTCACTAGCGTTTTCTCAGTGTTGCAGCCCCTGTAGCATTCAGCAATAAGATGGTCTTACATTATTTCACATTTCAAAAGATACTTTCTGTTTGCCCTAACTTGAGGGCATGGCAGTATCCAGAATAAACTAGTAAACTGGTCTTTTGAAGGTCTGGATTCCCAAACCATCACTGTAACACCAAACCTAACCCTAACACATAGGTAGAGATAAAAGCTCCTTTTACACAAAATAGATGACAGAAGATATTGGCTTATATCAGAAAAAACGCTGTTGTCAGCTGAAGCCAAGGATTTATATTCTCTGTTCTTCTACTGATGAGTTTTCTAACTATAAAATAAGGTTAGAGTTTGGGATTAGTGTTTGGGACTCATATCTATCTGCCTAGTTTATTGCTTGATGTTATACAGCCCCCAATACAGGAAGATATCAGGTATTGATTGGCACCAAGAACTTCTGTTACTCTGTTTAATGGTGATATATATCTTCTAGTTATAGTTAAAGTTAAAACAAGGACAAGCAGGCAAGAAGGTGCATTCTGCTTAAAGCCAAGGACTTCTTATTTCAATCAGTCTTCTGGGTACGGTTCAAGCTGTCTAAAGTATAAAGTCTTTGGAACACAAATTTTTAAAATCCAACTTTTTCTGGATGTTCAAGGACTCATAAAATAAGAAGGAGAATCAGAGGAGCTCTTGACAGGATCTTTATATAACACCTCATGCACACATTTGGGTATGAACAGATTTTCTTTTATTAAAAAATGTAATTATTATGTTGACTATGACTTTTTAGTAGTAAATAGTCTTTATCATAGAATCGTGGGATGATTTAGGTTGGAAGGGACTTTAAAGATGTCTAGTTCCAACTCCCCTGCCATGGGTAGGGAGACCTCCCACTAGCCCAGGTTGCTCAAAGCCTCATCCAGCCTGGCCTTGAACACCTCCAGGGATGGGGCATCCACAGCTTCCCTGGGTAACCTGTTCCAGTGCCTCACTACCTGCACAGGAAAAAATTTCATCCTAATATCTAATCTAAATCTAGCCTCTTTCAGATTAAAACCATTACCCCTCATCCTATCGCTACACTCCCTGATAAGTGAGCGGTTGTGTGGGGGATATCCCAGCCAAGGATAAACCCATCACAACCTTGTTAAACCTCATGAGCTTGTCCAGGACCCTCCGGATGGCATCCCTTCCCTCTAGAGTACCAACCACACCACAAAGATTGGTGCCATCCGCAAACTTGGTGAAGGTGTATTCAATCCCACTGTCCATGTCTCCGATAGAGATGTCAAATAATATTGGTCCCAATGTAGACCTCTGAGGGACACCATTCATCACTGGTCTCCACCTGAACATTGAGCTGTTGACTGCAACTCTTTGAGTCTGATCATCCAGCTAATTCTTCATCCACCAAGTGGTTCACTCGTCAAATCCATGTCTCTCCATTTTAGAGACAAGGACATTGTGTAGGACAGTATCAAATGCTTGCACAAGTCTAGGTAGATTACATCAGTCACTCTTTGCTTACCCACTGATTCTATGCCATTGTTCAGGCATAAAAACTGTACGCTTAGCTAATCCTATATTCTGATTTGTAATTATTCTTAGGCATCAGGATACAGGTTTAAAACAGAGATGGCATCCACAACTTTAAAATGACCTCTTGGTCATCTGCTTGGCATTTTGATTTACATTCCTTTACTTCAAAAGTCAGGTTTCATTCATGGTAAGGAAGGAAGTGCCCTAGTTCTACTGACTTACAATGACTCTTGGATGGTGAAAACATTTGATGCCTTTTCAAATCCCACCCTGTATCATAACTATGGAATAACTATACTTCTCTCCCTTTTTCCATATCTGAAACTATTTAACCAGAATATGCCAGTAGATTTGCCTTTTTCTCCCTCTGCAAACTGATGAATAATTTATTTGCACTATTCAATTAGCTTTGTTCATTTTTTTCTGAAGCAGTTATTTCTCAGGCTGAAAGCTTCCATTCTTGGTAATTGCCCAGAAGTAATTGTTTTGTTCTTGGAAACTCTGAAACATGTGGTTAGCTGTTATGGAATATAATTTGGTAGGAATAAAGAGGGAGAGGGAAAGGGAGAGGTAGAAGGAGAGAACTCATTTCCAGTTTCCTATTTTAAAATAAAAAATGTACTGCTGTTTTTGTGAATAATCCTATGTTTAAAGAAATAGATGTGTTATTTGAACATTATATGTTCACAGTCTGTGGACAGACTGACATCCTCTGCAATCACCAAGTACTTTTCAAGGTATTCGTCTTGTCTCTGCACTTATGTATAGTAAAATGTGTAAAAGATTCTTTGTGTATATAGTAGACCTCTTTCTGACCTAAAAGAAATATTTCTAGCTGAGGAGACTGCTGTTGTGCTTGTAAAGTTTAGCTCATATTATAGTTCCTAGTTCTTTGTTTTTCACTAACCAGACCTTTGAAACAGGCACCGAGAATGCTGCACTACGAGGAATCCACGGCTGTGCAGGCCAGTGGCTCCCTGTGGGCTGGGTGCCACAAGTCATGTGGGATCCTCATGGGTGCCTGGCATCCAGGGCCTGTCCCATTGCCCCATGCAGGAGCAGGGCAGGCTGGGGAGCAGCTTAGGACAGACAGATTGTCAAAAAAAAATATCCATAGTGATGAGATTTGTCTGAGGAAAAGCTGGGAAATTAAGTCAGTGGGTCCAGGCTAGAACCAGAACTGGAGAACTTAGCCAGGATCAGACACAACCCAGGGATTGCTGGGCAAGTTTATAGACAGGTCCAAGCTCAAGCTGGAGTGTTCATTATCTGGGTCAAGGTCAGAGTCCAGATCAGCAGGCTACATGGCTGTGACATAGCTGAGACTGTAGTTCAGGCAAGTCCCAGAGGAAGACCCTCATCTTCAAAGCCACTCCCATGGGAAGAGAGGTTAGCCCTGGCTGTGGACTCCCAGCAGCAATGCTAGCTGCTGCTCTTCCTCAGGGTTCCCAGAGGGCAGGGAAGCACCCTCAGCTGTCCTGTAATTGAGCTGGTCCCCAGCCAGGGCAGCCAAATCCCTGGAGAGAGGAGGATGTGCTTAGGGCTCTGGCGCTAAGAAAAGTACCTTCATTTTGCCATCTAATGCAAGAGGAGAATTTGAGAGTCTTCTAATTCAAGTTAGTCTACAGTTCAATGGTCAGGGGATTCTGGAAAGGTCAAAGGTTTTAACTGTCAGTGATACAGGAATGAAAAGAACTTGAGTCTCCTTAATCTTGATTTAGATGTCATCTTCATCTTGAGCTAGCTTGCAAGCCTATATTAGATAAAACTACATGAAATCACTACCTCTAGTCTTCCTTTCTTCAGCCTCCTGTCAGGAAAATAATACGTACCTTGATGTATAACATGTTTACATGAGAATGTCCGCTGACTCTGTTAAGTATGTGAGATGTAGGGACATGTAAGTTTTAAAACAGACATCCTCTGTGTTCATGTAGCAGCAAGGTTAGACAGCCCTTTTCTCAAAATACTGTTTGTAGTGATGAACCTCTGGCTTGCCCTCATCTATTACGTAGACTGTGTCAGAATAAAAGGAGTGTAAATTCCACTGAATGAGGGAGGTTACCTATGACAATATTTAGTGCAATAGATTCAATATGACTCTTCTTTGTCAATTCTCATTTTGCAATAAAAAAGCAGCTCTTGGAGTTTTAAGAATCCACAGAAACTACAGATAGACTTTAGCTCTTCTTATTAGCAATGTCATAGAGTGAAAATGACAATTAAACATGTTTTAACTGTTTTGTTACTGTATCACATCTTGTGGTTTTGTTTCATATATTTTCCTTGAAAATACTGAAAGTCAAAAGTGTGAAGAAGGAGGTTCAGGTTCTGGGAAAGTGAGAGATGCTGCTGAAAAAGGGGATTGAGTAGTATGAAATGCTCTGAAGCTTGGGGTTTGCTGAAGCTGTCTTTCTTAGCAGACCAGTAATTATTGATATGATATAGTTACCTTCTGCAAAAGGATCATGAAACTATATTCCATTCTGAATGAACGCAGCAGGGTTTAAACATGCACACAAATCATAATGACTAAATATCGGTGACTAAACTGTGCCTGTGAAATATATGCCCATATGCAAAAAGACAATTGTGCTGAATCCATGCATATGCATGAACAAGATGAATAATTGTATGTGCAGGCTACTGCCAGTGCGTGAAATTACCTGTTTTGCAAGTCTAAATTGGTGGTTTGCATGCCTATTTACCTGTTTGCTGTCCTTATATTTGGTGTGTTCAAGTTAGCTGACTGATAATTTGGGCTCTTAGGATACAGACAAAAGAGTGAAAGAAAAGAACAAATATTGATCTTGAGAAGAAATAAGAATGAAAATCTTCATAATTCTTACGCTAGAGATGTAATATTTATGTCATTCAATATGTATTCAGATCATATAGTTTTAGTCCTATCCTTCATATTAGCCAGTGTTACAGAGCATATACATGCAGATTGAGGCAGTTAGTTGCACAGTTCAACTAGCTAAAAATTGCCATAAGAACAGGGCTCATATTTTAATGTTGAATTTTAAAAATATATTTCATTTAGAATAAATGGAACTCAATTAATTTGGGCTAAGATGCTTGAGGTAAAAACTCCATGAAAACTGAAAAAGAGAGCCAGATATAGAACACACTCATCTTCAAAATGCTAGGCAATTGCAACACATTTTGCAGTCCCTAAATCTGCTTCGTGTTGACCCCGTAATTCATCTATGACATGTAAGGCACTTATAGCACTCATGCAGTTAAATTCCATTTCCCACAGCATTGTAGGAATTGTCACTTCCAGAGCAGGACAAAATGCTAATTTCTAGTTTCATTCACTCTGCTTGGCCAGATATTAATGCATTAATACTACCACCTGATCTGCAAGCAACTATTCATTGCCCTTTCCAGGATCTCAGCACTAGCATTTCCAGTTCTCTGTAGTACTCTTTGAACCTATTACAAACGGTGTAACTAATTTTCTTTAGAAGTAACTGTTACAGTACTCCTCAGAAGACAGTGCAAATTAAAGCAACAAGCTACAAATTTACAAAGTAAACTGAAAATTAACAGCACTTACCTCACATTCTTCCTGTTGAAGTACATGGCAATATTCTTCCCTGCAAATCCTAGTTCTATACATTCAGAAAAACAGATTAGTTGAAGTTGAGACAGAGTCTCTCATTTACCTCTCTTACAATCTCTGGCTGTAAAATATCAATAAAGACTTATCTCAATGGGTCTTTGATATCCTCTCTAAATATTCAGCCACCAAGTATCTGACATAGCCCTTCCCCCTCCCCACAAATCTGGATGCATGCTCAGTTACCAAGCAATAAAAGGAACTTCTTTGTTTGATCAAATTTGTACAAGGACAGACCTTTGAGCAAAATATTATGTACATATCTCCTAAAGAGAATAATCCACTCAAAAAAAAAAAAAAACGCATCCTAAATTTTCCCTGGGTCTAACAGACTTGTCAGGACTTCCGAACTCTGTCCAACTGTTATTTCCATCACTTCTGTACCTTTCCTGAACCTACATATAGAAGCCAGTTTTGGAGACAGTTTAGCAGAGGCCATTTATGGGATATCAGTGCTGAATACAATCAACTAGTACCTTGGAAACAGCCTAACCCTTTTGCATGCAACTCATTGCAGGTAGTAGCATTTAGCTCCCAAATATTTTGTAGACCAAGGGACCTCATTACCCATATGTTTGAAAAGCCCAAATCAATGGGGAAGATGAGTCTGAGGTGGATGAGAACAAGGAGTTTCTCTCCCTAGCTTAGTTGGGATTCCAAAATTTTTTTGTGTCTGGCAGGAGGTGGAGTTTGTAAGAGGAAATCATTAGTCCTAGGATAAAGATTTCTCCTAGAAACACTGCTGGGAAAGGAGAGGAGTGTGTAGACATGAAAAGAAGTTGGAGCCAGGCTAACTGTCTACAAATCTAATATTGATGTCTAAAATTCTGGTAGTGGTTTGCAAACAGTCGTCTTTGTTCATAGTTTCTCTTGTAGTTAAGAATATATCCAACTCATAATTGTCAGACTGACAAAGATGAACCAAGACCTGTCTAACTACACAAAAAGCTCTGTGGGTGGCATGTTCATAATATTTTTTCTCATTGAGATGACCTTTTTACCTAGCCCTGGCACTGAATGAACCATCCATGTATGTTTCCTGAAATAATCCGAGTATTCCTGCTTGCTTCCTATAGTCACATGTTGTTCTTGTAAGATCACTTAAAACCCCCACTCAGAAGAGAAATAGACATTTCCCTTTACAGTCCTTAGCTGGGTATTGCCAAAGCTATCCCTGGGAAATACAGAATACTGATGGTCCATCTGGTGCAACTCAGACACGCAGTGCTGATGTGGAATGCAAGGGAAAGTATTCCCATTTAAGATCACTGACAGGCCTGTGTCTTTCCTCTCATTCCTCCAAATTGCCACTTGCTATTTCTGTGGGCCCACAGAGTACTCTGTTAAATCTCCTTATTTCTCTACTGTCTGTTTAATAACAAAGTATAATTTATTATAGTTAAGCTATAAAAATAAAAAATACAGTAAATCTGTGCTTGAATAGTGTGACATTAAAGAATTAATTTTGATGGTTTATTTTGAAGATGCTTTTGATATTTTGGACAGTAAAATAATTAATTGATAACAGTATCTTGTTTATTGAAAAGTATAGAACAGATAAGCCCACACAAATGATGATAACCTCTTATTACCATTCTATTTATTTTAATGAAAAGGCCTGCATCAAAGGGTCTAACCCCAGAGGATTTTCCAAAGTAGGATTTATGCTTTCCTACTTCAGTCTCCTTTTTTTTTGTTTTTTTTCCCTGAAGCAGAAGAGGTTTTGAAAGCTTTGGGCTTTGGTGTTGTTTCACTTGTATAATGTATATTGTATCTTTGAATGACTTTGGTGTTGTCAAGGTTTCACAAATCTTGATTTGAGCTAACTCAGCCACAAAAGTATCTGAAACAATAAGTTTTTTAGGTTGTAGCAAACATTACATTTAATGAGTACAGTGCACGTGTAATGATACACTGAATCAGTATGAAGCCTCAAATAATGATTTCTGTTGGCACTATAAAAGGAACGTAATTTTTCTTGTTGAAATACCATTTTTCAGTTACTGCATGACTGATGTGGTAATTATCCCCTACACCTGGGATTTAAATCCAATCCTACAAGCCCATTTTCTGTTTGCAAGCTGTCAGACTGATGCATAGGCTTTGTTCTTATCTGGCAGTAGGCAAGGAATCGGTAATTCAGAAACAACAAAGCCAGTGACGGGTCATCATGTAATCTGCACTGAAAATTGCAATCTGTAATGAGATTGGAGACACAGATGAGGAGACTAAAATTGATTACCTACCATATCTAAAATTTTCAATTTTTTATTGTACAAAAACGATCAAACTAGCTCATAAATTTGGAGATTGGTTGAGAAAGAGTGAAGATTGCTCTTAAATTAGGTGAAAAAGACGTAAGTTATTTAAATGTAAATTATTTGTTTTACAGAAATATGATTCATCTCCAAGGTGATTCACATGTTAATATTATTTTATTTTCCATTTCAGAAAATGGTATATCTTGTGCTTAGTCGGGATGGTGTAAGATGCTTTATTCCCTCAAAGCAAAAATAAGTTCAATAATGAAAATAAGAGAAATACTGAAGTCAGTTTGACAAATTTTGTATTACAGAGTGTGGTAATGGGCTGGGAAGGCATGAGCTTCTTCTCAGTAAAGTAACCAAAAATAAACTTCACCTATGTTGAAAATATAACTTTTATTGATGCTCCTGGGTGCTTCAGCTCCCTGAGAGCAACTTACAGGTAGGCGTCAAACTGTTGTTCTCAGCTCAATACCATAAATCTCCCTTTTCTGCACTGATGAGATTATGACTAGTGGGATAAACAGAAGTAAATGATAATAGATATTTTCAATAAGGTTCCAATCAAGCATTCTCCTTAAAAAAGGAATAAATTCCTGATTTTTCCAGTTATTCAGGACATCAACTGAGTCATTCTTTCATCCATTCTTTCTTTAGGAAACTTGCTCCTAAGTATACTTTTATTTTTTCTGAATGGAATCTTTGGCTCCAGAAGATAGTTTAAATTCTCCACTAGTGTTCACATATCAACATGCACAATTCCATTCAACCTAGAAAAGATAGATCTGCCCAAGGAAAGAGAAACCAATCAATTCTTTCATGACAGAATTGGATAATTAGTCCAAAAAAGAGTTTAGAGAAACAAGAGCCACTCAGAATACATATTTACTACAGTATGTGGCATTCACAGGTCCACACCAACTGTTTAATTTACCTTGTTCATGTGGACATCTTCCGTCATGGTCTGAAATTAATTCCAGTTTTAGTTTGTTTATTTCCTTACTTTGTGTTATTATTACTTTTTGTCTTTCTTGCATTGACCTTATAGTCAGCATTTGCCTTCAGAAAATATTTGCCCCCAGCCAGTGTTCTCTAATGGATGTCTGTCATGTCTTTCCATGAAAATGTTTGTGGGTGTTATTCTGTTCCTTGCCCATAATAAAGTGTTCCAAAAACCTCTGTCCTTAAAGTCCTTAAAGTGTTTAGGTACAAAGATATTTAGTTCATAAGTCTCTAATCTGGGTGGGAAGATGCCAAGATAACTAGTTCAGTTCTGATGACCATATATTCTAGGAGGGGCTAAGGAGACCAGAGATCAGGTTTCAATTTTCTTCAGTTTTCCTTTCTAGTGAGACCTTGGCTTTCCTGTCTTCTCCAGCTGTAATACAAGATAACAGTCCAAGGTGATATGGTATATAGAAATAGATCAGATGAGGTAATGAATTATTATAATAAATCATTGATCTCTTGGAGAAACACATCCAGAATCTTTGCTCGTATGCTTCTTGCCAAACAGGACCCTTTGGAGTCATTTACTATTGCCTGATCTTTATGTCAAGGACTAAAAAAGAACACTGTCCTAATTATTTCCTGTTCTTCCAACTAATCCAGAAACTTTCACTGCAATAGAAAATATGGTAGCAGATTGTAGGTCCAAATGTTACGATAAATAACCATATTTTCTCCTTTAAAACTGCACATCTGATATTCAGTGATGGAAGATACACAACAGTGGACATTCTTGAAGTACAGAATTACTAAGCTTTAACTGTAAAGTTATTAGTCCTATAATCTCCATCTGATCCAGAGGCTGAATTGAGGAGTGTAGAACCTGGCTGACATGTATAGTGCTTCTGGTACAACTTTACACAAATATTCCAACAATTGCCAAGACATAAAAAAGGTAATATAGTAAATAAAATTATTCTGCATAGGTACTGTGTATGTGGTAGATTACAGAGTTGAGGAAACTATCAGACAGTTTCTGTGTTGAGATATATTGACCTTATGTTAATGCACATAAAATGTCAGAGGCAGGCAGAGATTTGAATATATTCCATAGGTCCTTACTTTGAGGCTGCTGAAGCACTGGTTAGACAGAAATGCCATAATTCCAAAATATCTGTAATAATTTAGGTTTTATTTACAAATTAAATCAATCTACCAAATCAAAGACCCATAGAAAAACACAGTTTAGAAAATGTGCAATTCATGCATGTAAAATGCAGGATTCAAGAATTCCATTAACATATCAGCTGTCATGTTATTTTAGAATCTTAATGTTTGTAATTAATTCATTATTATTCATGCTGAAAGAGTGATAAAAGGATCATCTAAATGACTGTGTCCTAATTAATGTTTGTTTATCCTTATGTTACAGTACTGCATATTAAGAATTATTCTTTCAGAAACCTTATGTATTTTTAGCTGAAAAGTGCAGAAATTAAGATGAAAATCTGATGTCAAAAGAAGGAAAAATGATGGGACAAGCTAATATTGGTCTAACAGGTTAAATAGCTGCTATGTAAAGACAAAACATTTTAGAGACATTGGAGATCAACTGAGAGCACGATAAAAAATCAGTAGCAGGAAAAGGAATAAAATATGTTAAATTAGCAATATTTCTATCTTCTCAATGTTGTAAACATATAAATGAAATACAGAAATGAATACAGCTGTAGCCTATACATTCTTGACTATTTCAGAAAATCAAGGTGATTTGACTTTGTGTCCATCATGTACAACATACAAACACACTCATTTTCTTTCAAAGGTGGTTTGCCATCTTGGGCTATCAAGCTTTGAGACTGATTTTTTTTTTTTTTTTTTTTACTCACAGCTTCAGTAGACTTCCATTAGATGTTGATGTGCACCATTATACATCAATAATTAAGTGAGACACAATATATGTCTGTCATTTTCTATTTAGCTATTAGTGGTGGACTTGTCAATGGTAGGTTTATGGTTGGACTCAATGATCTTAAGGGTCTTTTCTAACCTAAATGATTCTGTGATTCTGTGATAAGATTTACAGTCGTTTGTCTTTGTGTCTGGAAATTCCATCCACAAACTATGTGCTGAAATATTAACTGAGTCCTTTCAGCACCCTATATTTTATGCAATTACCCTCAATGTTGTTTTTTTTTCCCCCTTCACCCCAGAAACATATACAGCTGAGTAAGTTGTTTTATCTCACAGTATTTTGTTTCATGCTTCATGCCCAATGTTTTCATTACCCATTCAAAAATTCCGTATGCTTGCCAAAATTCTCAGTGCATCTCTCGTACAGCAAAACAATTCAAATTCCTCTACCCATCTGGTGTTTGTAGATCTTATAATTGCCACTTAATCCTAAAGACCAAATACAGTCAGTATGCAATCAGATTTGAGTACACTGATTAAGAAAGTAACTCCACATTGCAGTAAGTTATGTTCTGGCAGGAAATAAGCAATATATGGACCTTTTCTGCACAGTCAAGTTAAAGCTTCTATAACTCATATCAATTATTAGTCATTACTGTTTCATGATGCTTAAGATTGCCTGTAACTAAAGTAAGGAATGCAAAATTAAATGCACAATAATTATAAAGGGTAAGTTGTACTTAGCTGCACTTATGATTCAGAAAGATAAGAAATTAGAAGAAATGCAAATTTTTCCATACAAAGGAAATGAAACGTAGATAAAGACAGAAAAAATAAATTAACTGAAGGGAGGAATTTTAGGTGATAATGTGAAAATGGAAAAGAAGATCTTAAATTCACACACATTTTCAGACACTAATTTAATTTTGATAATGAAATTCTAGTCACTCCTAAAATTTATTCAAATATTTATTCTATGTGTTTTAAAAGAAGCTGAAGGATGGATCCCATTCCACACTTTCCTTTTGAAGTTATGCAGTTAATGGTGTTTGATGACAAATAAAAAGGTATTTTTGGATTTTATACCTCTTCCACCAAATGGCCACGAAAGTCTTTCTTTCACAGACTTATCAGTCACTAAAATGGCTAGTTCTAATAACATTGTTCAAATCTAATGGCTGGGATCATGAATAAACACATGCCAATTTATTTTTAATACTGGAAAGTAAAAAGATTAAAATATGATTCTGTGACCACTGATTATAATCTACCATTCAAAGGGTAATAATACATACTTTCATGTTCAATCAGATTTTGTACATAGTTCAAGATTTATCCATAATATTTCAAATCCACCACATACCAGAATTAATCTCTTCACTTCTTGCAATGTTTCAGGTGTTGCAGACAACCAGCCATTGACATCTATTGTTGATTTTTCCCTTGAAGAAATGTGAATAATCCTAATCAAAGTTTTACATAAAACATAGAGCCTTACTGTCAAAAAACAACAACAAAAAAAATCGAACAGTGGTGGGGATACTGTGCTTGCTGTTAAGAACGTGTAAGAATGTCTTTATTCTAGAATATCTGCTATTATAAACATGGCCCAGATACAAATGTCAAACATATTTTTGTCTTTTCTAGAGTATTTGACACATAGAATCATAGAATGGTTAGGGGTGGAAGGTACCTTAAAGATAATCTAGTTTCAACCCCCCCCCTCATCCAACCTGGCCTTGAACACCTCCAGGGATGGGGCATCCACAACTTCCCTGGGCAACCTGTTCCAGTGTTTCACCACCCTCACAAGAAAAATGTTCTTCCTAATATCTGACCTAAATCTACCCTCTTCCAGTTTATAACTGTTACCCCTTGTCCTATCACTACACTCCCTGATAAAGAGTGCCTCCCCATCTCTCCTGTAGCCCCCTTTAAGTACTGGCAGGCTGCTGTAAGGTCTCCCCAGAGCCTTCTCTTCTCCAGGCTGAACAAACCCAACTGTCTCAGCCTGTCCTCGTGCGGCAGGTGCTCCAGGCCTCTTATAATCTTCATGGTGCTCCTCTGGGCTCACTCCAAGGGGTCCATGTCTTTCTTATGTTGGGGGCTCCAGAGCTGAATGCAGTACTGCAGGTGGGGTCTCACGAGAGCAGAGCAGAGGGGTGAATCACCTCCCTTGACCTGCTGGTCACATTCTTTTTGATGCAGCCTAAGATATGGTTGGCTTTCTGGGCTGCAAGTGTGCATTGCCGGCTCATGTTGAGCTTCTCATCTACCAGCACCCCCAAGTCCTTCTCTTCAGGGCTGTTCTCAATCTATTCTCCACCCAGCCTATATTTGTGCTTGGGATTGCCCCGACTCAGGTGCAGGACCTTGCACTTGGCCTTAAACCTACACATCTTCATATAAGTTTGTAATTTTTAAAATAGTCTTGTTACAAAGCAGTAAGTCTTAATTCTTAAGAGGGAGCTCTGTATTGAAATCTGTTTGGATATAATTCATCAGAGAACTACTGTGGATTGAAGGATAGGAGACAATATCTTGGCAATATTGTATTTTGAAACACTGGAGAGGAAGGGGGAAAATCAGAGTTCAGAAAGTACATTTTAATTATTTATTTTACAGAAATAAAGCAGTTTTTTGCAATCCAAAACCACATTATGGAGATAGGGAAAGGAGCTGATTTTTTTTGTCACTCAGTAATGTCACGGTATAATTTTATCTTTCATTATTTACAACAGAAAGCCATGTTTTTGGAGTTTATTCGTGATGAGGAACTCCAAAATCTACCATTCATTTCAGAGAAAAAAAAAAAATTGGGTACATAACAAAAATGCTGAGAAGAAACCTTTAAAAAACTTGTTGGGTATTTTATTAAAACATACATACTTCTTGCAATTTGTCACAGAAGTACTACCTGCAATGACAAGAAGACATACCCCTCTCCCCAGCAAGCTTCATTCCACTATCAAAGAATAACAATGCCTCCAAGGTATAAACAGAACACTTCTTCCATTTTTCAACTCTGTCACTCTCTTTTATGTTTTGTTCATAACTGCAAATGTCTTGCTTGATGTATCATACTGATGTTCTCACCTGCTTGTTGTCATTCAGGTGCTAAATAAGGGGAATGAATATGTATAATTCTTTCAAAAGTGCATTATAATGATACAGTCTGGCATATTTTATTACACATCCCACCAGATGCTGATTATTTTGTGAAGTTGGCATTCAAGTTATACTACTTGGATTTTGATAGCTCTTGCCAACTTCCTCAATGCGAATGATTAACAGTGATATTAATGGGGAAATTTTCTAAGTATAGACTTGATAGGGGGGTAAGGAATGGTCACATTTCATTTTTCACTATTTATTAAGACAGTTATTCGTTTGTTTTATTATATGAGGGTTTTTCTAAACTTTTTTTTTTTTAACCGCTTAATTAAATGACAAAATTAGTCTGTCTTGCATACATGGGAAACCAAAGACTTCAGCTTTTATTTCTTCATAGGGATTTCTTCTGTTTTGCAGTAATTAATTGTCTACTTTGATGTCATGAAAATATCTTGTATTAGCAACTCTGGTTTGTCACGTTTAGTTGTTTAACGGTCCCTGCTGAAGCCATTATCTTTTTCATTCATTTTTTTTTAACTCCAGCTTTAGTCATTATAACAGGAGGGGTGGAGTACTTCCTGAGGTGTTTAGAGTAGCAATTCAAAAACAGTTCTTGGGAAAAAACAATCATTAGGGGTTTTTTACTAGTAACAATAGTAGTTGCTTTGATTCGTTTTTTGTTTTAATTTATTTTTAAATCTAACAAAGGTTCTCAAAATGTTAACCTAATGTACTGGTTTTGTCTGGGATAAAGTTAATTTTCTTCATAGTAGCTGGTATGGTGCTGTGGTTTGTCTTTGTAATGAAAACAGTGTCGATAACATGCTGATATTTTATCTGTTGCTGAACAGTACTTGTGCAACATCAAGGCCTTTTCTGCTCCTCACATCACCCCACGAGTGAGTAGGCTGGAGGGACACAAGTTGCTGGGAGGGGACACAGCTGGGACAGCTGACCCCAACTGACCAAAGAGGTATCCCAGAACATATGATGTTGTGCTATGCGATAAAAGCTGCAGGAAAGAAGGAGGGAGGGGGCATGTTCAGAGTGTTTATCTTCCCAAGTAAGTTTCATGCGTGATGGAGCTTGAAGTAGAGAATTAATTTCTTGTTTTGTTGTGCTTGCAAGCACAACTTTCAGTTTACCTATTAAATTGTCTTTATCTCAATCCACAAGTTCTCTCTTTTACCCTTCCAATTCTGTCCCCCATCCCACTGGTGAAGAGAAGGCAAGAGGCTGTGTGGGGCTCACTGCTGGCCGAAGTCAAACCATGACACCTAAGCATCAAAATGTCAGATACCATTCTTCCTGACAGATGTACTGATGTGGAATTTTGGCTCAAAACTTTGTCACGTACGCATTTACTTAAATACTGTCTAATCACTATATACAGAGTTTAGTAGGCTTCAAATCTAGGGCACTGGTTTGAAAAAAAGTAGCTAACATGTTTATTATGATATACACAAATACATCAAGACAAGCTATTTCTGGGGCAAGTAGAGTTTTATACTAGGTATACATTCAACCTAGGTCCTATCTTATGTATCCCACTGCCATAGGATTATTAAACAATTATTGTTATTTTTATTCAGGTCCCCAGAGTGCACATTCTGTCTCTATCAGTAGAGACTAACTCGTGGTTAGCTTCAGGTTAAAGACTGCACATTTTGTGCCTTGAGTACAGACTAAGATGTTTCCAGCTCAGAGTTTTAAAGGTTTCCCACAATGCATTACGCCTTAAGGGAAGAAAACATGTTGAGTGCTAGCCACCTGCCAGTTCATCCCATTATGCGGGAAGAACATTTCACAAAGAGTTGATATAGTTAAATATTTTTTACAGTTTGAAAAAAAGCAAACAGTGCAACTAAAACTATCGAGTTACACAGTATTCAAGATAACGACTTCTGTCAGAGCTCGATCCTGACTGGTGTCAGGTTCCACATATGCTTGTTGGGTGCTTCCTAATCTAACAGTAGAAAGGAGGAACAATGGCAGGCAGGGAGGACTTAATTTATATAAACTCTGCTCTGAATGTGCTCTGCAGCACTTTTGGAATTACCACAAGCACACACAAGCTTGGATTAACTAACCGGAAGTAAACTGAGTGAAAGGAAAATAGTTTCTATTTTATACGAGCATTCCATACACTTGTAAAGATTTTCCTCTAGAGTTTTTCAAGACACTGGTTTCTTTCCATCTCTGTCCTGTGGCAGGCACTTTGTACTTCTTTGGAAAAAAGAATAGGTAGACATAGCTCTTCAGTCAAGTGGAGTGCAGACTGTTTGGTTTTTTGGGGTTTTTTTTGTTTTTTTTTTTTAAACTGCTGTTGCTAAGAGCGAAGACAGAAGTGACTCTAGTGGGATACTCTTACCCTATACCAAATAAAGCTGAAAGCTCATGGCTTAGACAGGAACACCATTTG